>NC_079442.1:681217-773717 GCF_903798145.1 Danio aesculapii | reverse complement strand
CACACACAAAGAGGATCCTTACTCCGTCAGCAGGGCGCACTGCTAAATATAATGCTTTTCTTAGAGTTTTTGTCCTGTCGAATTAGTACAAATGTACTTTATTTTTAAAAACTGTACACCAAGAAGCCCTTTCTAGACAAGCAAAATACATATATTGCTTTGTTTTCTCAAAATAACGTCACAATTAAGTGTTTTCCCTTTTAATAGGAAATAGGAAATACCAAAAGCAAAATATTTTGTCTTGTTTTCAGTCCAAATCAAGTGAATTTTCCCTTAAAACAAGCAAAATAATTATGCTAAATAATCTTATTCCAAAAGATTATTCTGTTTACCCCATTGGCAGATTAATTAGCTTGTTTTAAAGAATAAAACTCTTCATTTTGACTCATTATATCTTAAAACAACACAATATTCAGTGCTTGTCTAGAAAATGCTTCTTGATTTAAGAGTTTTTGGATATTTAGACTAGAAACAAGACAGAAACTCTGAGTAAGAAACACATTTTTGCAGTGTAGTGCTTGATACAGTGAATTCTCCTCCTCCAAAGGCAGTATATGAACACTTACACCTCAGCCGTGCAGATCCAGCAGAAAAGCAGCTCCATCTGTGCAGCTCCACGATAAACAGACGCACCGCAGGGCATTACAACAATGAGCTCGCTGTTCATGATCTCACATCCAGAGCAGATCACAGAAATCCATAAACAAACCAACACAGAGATGAAGAGATGCGCATGTCTGACCGCACTGGGACCCAGAGCACAGCACAGCTTACCAAAAAACTCAAAACTAAGGCTGGACTTTACTTACTCAGAGTTTTTGTCTTGTTTCTAGTCCATTTATTTCCAAACTCTTAAATCAGGATGAATTTTTTAGACAAGAGCTAAATATTGTGTTGATTTCAGAAAGAATGAGTCAAAATCAAAATTCAAATGTTTTTTTTTTTATCAATGTTGTCTCTGAGGTCTTCTGGCAAAGACCTGTTAGCCATTCCCAGAACTCGTCTCAAGACTAAAGGTGACCGTGCTTTCTGTGTGGTGGCCCCACGGCTCTGGAACTCTCTCCCGATAGCACTGTAATAAATACTGTAGTATACTTTAGTTTTTACTACAGTAAACAGTGGTGTATGGCACTATAATATGCCCTATAGTTGTAGAAAACTACAGCTCGTTTGTAACTATAGTCGTTGTGCTACCATAGCAATCACCACAACAGATCAATTACTATAATTGTTTTTACCATAGCAACTGTAGAATCACCACAACAGAACAATTACTATAGTCGTTGTGTTACCATAGCAACTGTTCAATCACCACAACAGATTATTAATGTAGTTGTTGTGTTACCATGGCAACTGTAGAATCACCACAACAGATCAATTACTAAAGCTGTTGTGTTACCATGGCAACTGTAGAATCACCACAACAGATTAATTATTATAGCTGTTGTGTTACCATGGCAACTATACAATCACAACAACAGATCGATTGCTATAGTTCTTGTGTAACCATAGCAACTGTAGAATCACCACAACCGATCGATTGCTACAGTTGTTGCGTTATCATAGCAACTGCACCACAACAGATCAATTACTAAAGGTGTTGTGTTACCATAGCAACTGTAGAATCACCACAACAGATCAATTACTATAGCTGTTGTGTTGCCATGGCAACTGTAGAATCACCATAACAGATTAATTATTATAGCTGTTGTGTTACCATGGCAACTATAGAATCACAACAACAGATCGATTGCAATAGTTCTTGTGTAACCATAGCAACTGTAGAATCACCATAACCGATCGATTGCTATAGTTGTTGTGTTACCATAGCAGCTGTAGAATCACCACAACCGATCAATTGCTATAGTTGTTGCGTTACCATAGCAACTGCACCACAACAGATCAATTACTATAGGTGTTGTGTTACCATAGCAACTGTAGAATCACCACAACAGATCAATTACTATAGTTGTTGTGTTACCATAGCAACAGTAGAATCACCACAAACGATCAATTGCTATAGTTGTTGTGTTACCATAGCAACTGTAGAATCACCACAACCGATCAATTACTATAGTTGTTGTGTTACCATAGCAACAGTAGAATCACCACAAACGATCAATTGCTATAGTTGTTGTGTTACCATAGCAACTGTAGAATCACCACAACCAATCGTTTGCATTATCAAATGATCTACTACTTCCGGCGAGATTCTAAAGTGTGCATTCCATGCACGCTGCACTATTCTATGATGCCCCGTGGGAGAATTCATGAATGGGAGTGAAGCAACGTAACTGATGCGGGTAGGTCACGTGACCATGACAAAATGGCGGATGTAGTACATCCGAAATCCATTCATACTGCTCACATTCATACTGTATTGAATGTACTTTTCTAACGGTTGAGTAGTATGTTTAAATTCAAATGCAGTACCTACTGAGTAGTAGGCGGTTTTGGACGCAGCTGTTCCAAAAAACAGTACAGTATACTATTTTTTTTTTTGGGGGGGGGGGGGGGGTAATATTTGAAAAAGTAAACATTGTACAGGCATCACTACAGGAAGCAGAAAGTTGATGTCCCTTTATGTCCCTGTTTTCTCAGCTCCTCCCCGACTGTAATATGTTAAATGCAGCTGTAGCTGAGGGTTAAACACTCCTATTGTGCTTTTCACCCTTTGGGGTTTTTCCTGTTTGGTCTTTGTTGTAAATAAATCCCCTAATTGTTCTTTATTTTCAGTTTTCCAGACAAAATGATTGTCTTGTCTACAGATAGACAAACCTGTATTGACTTTTATTTGGAAGGAATAAAAGAAATCCTGAAGTAAAGCAACACATGGTTCCCACAACATGCCGACCGCATGCCATTATAGCACTGTTTGGGTTTGTTGCACGTTTAAGAGATCAGGTAAAAAATTTACAGCTTTTGCAATGCTTTTGGCAAGACGTCTTGTTTGAATTAAATAAAAGGACTAATTCCTGTCTAGCTTTAAAAACTCGAATTACTTTTTATTACTCTTCTCTAAAGTAAAGTTGGATGATTTGGAACACTTTGACAATAATAATTTAGTATTTATTTATTTATTTCACTTAAAATAAAAAGAGTTCACAGTAAAAACATCTGTTAATGAGCAGTTTCCGAATCTTGTGTTTATTTACAGTTGTGAGTTGCATTATGGGATGTTGATCTCTGCTCTGTCCACTTCTGATGTTGGAAATTCAACTCTACAGTTTAACAAAATGACTTTTACTGACATTTTAGGAATAATATAATGTATAATAAATAATATCTAGAGAAATAAGTGTGTAAAATAGCAGAAAATGTGCTGCAGTTTATTACAAGGTTTCTGTAGCGTAATATACAACACCAACACACACAATACAGCACTGCACACTATTACATGTCAATTAGTCACTTTTTACAACTTCTTTAAGGTTAAAAGTTGTTGGAAGAAAGATCAAGATCCCATAATGCAATTTAAAACAGAAATAAAGAGGGAAAAATACAAATAATAACATGAATATAAAACAGATTTACATATATTTTTACACTGTATGCATATTCAGATAGATGATTTAATGACACTGTGTTCAGTCAGTTATTAGCTGTATTTCCGTCAGCCTGTATTAATGTGCATTTTGGGGAATCGAATGAGAAACGAATGATGGAAAATTCAAACTCCATATAAAAATCCCCCAAAATGTTTTTTAAACTTGATTTGAACTTATGTTCTTACAAACATTTGATATAATGAATATTTATAAGTCAGAAAAATATACAACACTACACTACCTGACTAAAGTCTTGTCGTCTATCCAAGTTTTAGGAACAGCAAATAATAACTGGACGTCTCATGCTGCAGTGGAAACAGAATGAATATTGTGTCTGACTCCATCATGAGCTTGGAGGACTGCATCCATACATCTCTGACATGACTCAAATCACTGATTAATAAAGTCATCTGGAATGGCAAAGAAAGCCTTCTTGCAGGACTCCCAGAGTCTTTGTGTTCATCTTCAATGCCTCCTCCTTCATCTTACCCCGACATGCTCAATAATGTTCATGTCTGGTGACTGGGCTGGCCAATCCTGTTGCAGCTTGACCTTCTTTGCCTTCAGGAGCTTTGATGTGGAGGCTGAAGTATGAGAAGGAGCGCTATCCTGCTGGAGAATTCACCCTCTCCTGTGGTTTGTAATGTAATGGGCAGCACAAATGTCTTGATACCTCAGGCTGTTGATGTTGATCATCCACTCTGCAGATCTCTCGCACGCCCCCATACTGAATGATGAAAACCCAAACCATGATTTTTCCTTCACCAAACTTGACTGATTTCTATGAGAGTCTTGGCTCCATGCGGGTTCCAGTAGATCTTTTTAGGATTTTTCAGTAGGATTTTTGTTGTTGTTCTTAGACAGCGCATACTTGGTTCCAGTTATTAAATGTTACTGAACAGAGGCTCGTCCTTGTGTTTATTATTCCCTGCTCAGATCACACTGGTGTTTAATCAGAAAAAGTCAGAGGAACCGAGATGTCTTGAGTGATGCTGAGCTAAATCTGTACTTGGCTGTTTTTCAGTAAGATGATAAGAGCAGAACACGGACACTAATCCTGAATGTCATCTGAATGTCATCATACAATTGAGGGTTTTATCCTACGTCTCATAAAAGCCTTGACCCGTCTGAGCACACTTTTAGGTATTTTAAATTTGCATTACAGAGATCTGAAAGGCCAGAAAAGCTTCTGGGAATGATCAAGGTTTCCTTAATCCTGCAGAAAAACACATTATAACGTTCCCATGAATGCTGGAAACACCGAACGGCAGCATTAACACTGAGAAACAGCATTACCCAATGAAATAAAGCTCTCATCTAACAAATTAGAGGAGTCAGTATTAATGCATCTTATATATTTATGTGACAGTGGTGTATTAAAAGCAGGAATGTTGACTTGCATGCATGCTTTACGTTTATTTGACCGTTTAATTAAAGATTATTACTGGTCAGATAGATGTTTTTATGTATAATATTTTAGTTTTCTGGCAAATAGTCATGTAATAATCAGAATACTGCACATCCAGCAGGTTGTTTTTGTTATTACATGGCTGTCTGGTATACTTGATTGGTTCGTTGCGACAGGTATGTTATTCCCAGATAACAACCGCTGAATAACACATACTCATCCAGGAACTGAGAATCACCATCAGTGGAAACGCTCGCATCCATATACTTACATCCACATTCATCTGTCATGCCGCATGTTTCATTGAGGTCTGATGAGGATGAAAATCATAGCTGCCAGACTCACTGCAGAATTAAACGTGCAGCTCAACTCAACTGGTTTGGAGCTCCACAGGGTCAATACACATGGCAGGCTGCTGTAGCCTAACCTGTGCTCACTCGTGCCAATGCCAAACGCCGGTTTCAGTGGTGCAGCAGTGAAAATCTTGTGCTGTGGACAATGTGAAACATGTACTGTTCTCTGATGAGTCCACCTTCACTGTCTTTCCCACATCCGGGAGAGTTACGGTGTGGAGAAGCCCCGAAGAAGCATCCCACACAGACTGCTGATGCCTAGAGTGAAGCATGGGGGGGATCAGTGATGGTTTGGGCTTTATATCTCAGCATTCCCTAGTCCCAATACTGGTGCTTGATAGGCGCTGGGTCACTGCCAAGGACTACCGACCCATTCTGGAAGACCAATGGGTCAAACATTGTATCCTGAATGCGGTGCTGTGTATCCTGAAGATAATGCACCAACACACACTGCAAGAGTGCTGACAGAGTGGTTTGATGAACATGAAAGTGAAGTTGAACATCTCCCATGGCCTGCACAGTACCCAGAACTAAACATTATTGAGCACTTTGGGGTGTTTTGGAGCGAATCAGGAAAGGTTTTCCACCAGCAGCATCATGTAGTGACCTGAACACTATTCTGAAGAAGAACGCCTCAGAATCCCTCTGGTCACTGTGCAGGACTCCTGTCTGTCATTCCCAACACCATAAGAGATAACACATCTCTGCCATTGACGAGTTGTTACGGCAGTCTGTTTTAGGTGTTTTTATTCTATAAGGCGTAATATTTGAGCACTTTGGGGTGTTTTGGAGCGAATCAGGAAAGGTTTTCCACCAGCAGCATCATGTAGTGACCTGAACACTATTCTGAAGAAGAACGCCTCAGAATCCCTCTGGTCACTGTGCAGGACTCCTGTCTGTCATTCCCAACACCATAAGAGATAACACATCTCTGCCATTGACGAGTTGTTACGGCAGTCTGTTTTAGGTGTTTTATTCTATAAGGCGTAATATTTCACTTGTAAAATCTAAACATGTCAGTTTAAACATCATGATAAACACAGTCGGGAGGGGGAACAAAAAAGTGTTGAAATGTATTTATTATTTCGCAAGAGCACCGCGCCAGTAGATCCAGCATCAATTACCGACCCGTTTTATAAACAACAGCTTTAATTAGGAGACAGAAAACAAGAAGGCATTTCAAAGAACTTTATATTCCTATAAACCTCCAGCGGAGACAAAGAAAACATGTCAAAGTGAGATGACCCGGGGCAGAAGAGCGGTAGTCCTCTTATAGACAGATTCGAGTTGAGATGATTATAGACTGAAGTGAAAGATAAACAGCGTGTCCAGACAGAGCCAAGCAAAGGTGTCTATCTAAATCAGGGCATACTGATGCTTTTATATACAGCGAAATAGAAAGCCTAACCATTAAAAACAAATCTGGGTTAAACGGCAGGTACATCTGAGGACTCGGCGTAGACATAATGACATAGATATTGTACGTTCTTTCTCAACCCTTGACGCAACTTATCACAGAGAACATTCTGTATCAACACTTTCAGTAAACAATTTCGTATGATTGATGATCCGCTTTACTTTTAAAAGTAATGCATTACAAACTTCTTTAAAAAAGTAAAGGCTAAAGTAGCTCAGTAGTGATGTCTGCTTTGGAAACACTGCTTCATGAAGCTTCGAAAATGAATGAATCTTTGATTTTGAATCAGTGGTTCGGAGCATGTATCAATATTGGAAGGTCATGTGATTTCATTACATCATCACTGGTTTGAAACGTTTTGAAAAGTCTATGTTTCTCCACTAGGGGGCGATCTGTGTAATATTATTAATATCAACTTGAATTTTGCAGGGGTTGCTGCTAGAAGGGATACAGCTGCAGCATTCATTCATTCATTAATTTTCCTTCAGCTTAGTTCGTTTATCAAGGCGGAATGAGGAGCGGAATGAACCGCCAACTATTCCATGTCTTTCCAGCTGCAACCCAGTACTGGGAAACACCCATACACACTCATTCACACTTATACGCTACGGCCAATTTAGTTCATCAGTTCCCCTATAGCCGTGTTTGGGTGAAAGCGGAGCACCCGGAGGAAACCCACGCCAACATGGGGAGAACATGCGAACTCCACACAGAAACACCAACTGACCCAAGCTGGGGCTCGAACTAGCGACCTTATTGCTGTGAGGCCACAGTGCTAACCACTGAGTCACTGTCTCACACCCAGAAGTTTTATATAATTTATTAAATTATCCATTAATTGTATTTTATAACCATCTACCCCAACCCTAAACCCGACCATCGCAGTTAATGTAAACACAGTTATTATACCAAGTATTATTCATATTATTTAATAAATACCCATCAAATTATATTTTATTAACATCAACCCTACCCCAACCCTAAACCCGACCCCCTCACAATAATGTAAAATATTAATTATTGTAGTACAGTGTCACAAAAATGATGCTATATTGATGTGCGGGTGGGTCTCAGTGGTTTCTGTGTGGAGTTTGCATGTTCTCCTCATGTTGGCGTGGGTTTCCTCCACAGTCCAAACACATGCGCTATAGGAGAATTGATTAACTAAATTGGCTGTAGTGTATGTGTGTGAATGAGTGAGTATGGGTGTTTCCCAGTACTGTGTTGCAGGTGGAAGGGCATCCGCTGTGTAAAACATATGTTGGATAAGTGGCGGTTCACTCAACTGTTCACTCTGCCCTGATGAATAAAGGGACTAAGCTGAAGGAAAATGAATAAATGAGGTGCAGGTTCACTTACATCGCCCCCCAGTGGTGAATCGATGAACAGGTTTCATTGGTTTTTACCTGATCTCAGATCAGTTTTACTAGATGTTTTAGTGAGCCGTTAGTAAAATGAAAAGGAATAAAAACTGTTATTAGTCTCTTAGTCTCTTGCCCATCACGGAACAAACAGTATATAAGGAGAATTCAGAACTTCTGGACAAGATCAGAATATATGAATTGACTTAGCTTCTTCTTTGTAAAGGTTAAAGGTCGTTTCTGCTGAATGCACAAATGTAAATGTTGATGGCACAGAAGATGGCAGGTTTCTCCTTCCCCGATCCGCCACTGTGTTCTTTCCAGAGTTTTTAATGCACTGAACTAAAGCACTCAAAGAGCTTCTCCTGGAGCTCCAGTCCTCCATCTGGGATGCTCCAAACACTGGGAATATTAAAAAAATAAAAGTTTAGTATGTTGGGTAATGTTTTACTTGAGAGGGGTGTCTAAAAAAATTCACAATTGCTTTATAATCTTGACTAGGCCTGCTCAGAATCTGCAGAATTCCACAGATGTCCTACTTTTTCATATTTTTGATAGAAATAGACAATCGTTTTTAGTATATTCAGGTTCTTTTAGTCTATAAGTAGTCTATATAAGTAAATATTTGTTTACAGATGGTATTATCTGGGCGGCACATTGGCGCAGAGGGAAGCACGTTCGCCTCACAGCAAGAAAGTCGCTGGTTTGAGTCCCAGCTGGGTCAGTTGATGTTTCTGTGTGGAGTTTGCATGTTCTCCCTGTGTTGGTCTGGGTTTCCTCTGGGTGCTCCGGTTTCCCCCACAGTCCAAACACATGCGCTATAGGGGAATTGACTAACTAAACTGGCCATAGTGTATGAGTGTGTATGGGTGTTTCCCAGTGATGGGTTGCGGCTGAAAGAGCATCCGCTGAGTAAAATGTATGCTGGATAAGTTGGTGGTTCATTCCACTGTGGCGACCCCAGATTAATAAAGGGACTAAGCCGAAAAGAAAATGAATGAATGAATGTTATCATCTGTAAATAATTCAGCCAGTCAGTGCTTTGTTTGACCAGGATAGTCCCATTGAAATGCAGTATTTGTTCATTCAAGGACTCCAGCCCTGCACATTCATCTTATTTTCTTCCTTTACGTTAAACAGATTCAAAGATTTAACACAAACAATATTCAGCTCTGCTCTCACACAACAGATACAATATTAAAATGAAGAATTAATAATGAACAAAAACACTTTGCAGAAATGACACTCACCTGTTGGAGCAGTTTCTGGTTTGTCAGGCCCAGATACCGTCTTCATCATCCTACAATAAACACACACATCTGACTACACGCACACAAAACACACACACACTTCTCTTGCTTGAGTTTTTGTCTTGTTTCTAGTCCAAATAATTAAAAACTCTCAAACCAAGAAGCATTTTCAAGACGAGCAAACATTATTTTCAGAAATAATGTCAAAATTAGGTTACGTGTTATTAAATTAAATGTGTGTGTGTGTGTGTGTGCATGTGTGTCTTTTAAGAAGGTGTGTTTGTGTGTGTGCGTGTCTGTATATGTGTGTGTGCATTTGTTTATGTGTTTCTGAACATGTGTGTGTTTGTACATGCCTGTGTGTCTGTCTGTACATGTGCATGTGTGTGTGCATGTCTGTACATGTGTGTGTTTGTCTGTGCATGTGCAAGTACATGTGTGTAGGTCTGTGTGTTTACCGTATGTGTGTTTATACATGTGTGAGTGTGTGTTTGTGTGTTGATGGTTGACCTGTTCTGGTGGTGGAGAGATCAGCTCGCGCTCCTGCATGTGTTGAGGATGATGTGAATACTGCGCATGAATGTGTTCGTCTTCGTAATGCTCTGCCATCGGCTTCATCCTGCTGTGCACCTGAACGACAGCATGCGCACATCACATTAAAACCCTGATCTCTGGAGCCTTCGGGATTGTAGACAACAAAACACTAATGCAGGACAATCTAGAAATGTTGAAATGTTTTACACAGCTGATGCCCTTCCAGCTGCAACCTAGTACTGGGAAACACCCATATTCACATTCACACTCATACACTACGGCCAGTTTAGTTCATCAGTTCCCCTATAGCACATGTGTTTGGACTGTGGGGGAATCCGGAGCACCCGGAGGAAACCCACACCAACACGGGGAGAACATGCAAACTCCAACTGACCCAGCCGGGACTCAAACCAGTGACCTTCTTGCTGTGAGGCCACAGTGTTAACCACTGAGCCACCGTGTCACCCAATGTTACTATTATGTTGGTATATTATGCAGGAAATCAGTGACGATTGCTCAGAATTCCTGCTTTTCTTAGTGTTTTTGTCTTATTTCTAGCCCAAATATCCAAAAATATTTAAATTATGAAGCTATTTTCAAACAAGTTAAAGATGCTGACTCATTTTCAGAAATAATAAGTCAAAATTAAACGGGTTTTTGATTAAAACAAGCGAAATATTCTTATTTCAAAGCGAAAAATGGCATTTTGGTGACTGTCTCTTTAAATGCAAATGAGGTTGTGCTCTTTTCACAAGAGGGCGGAGCTACAAACGACAGATGTAAAACAGCAGTGTGTGTGTGTTGTGAGTGCTGGTCAGGTGTGCATGTGCGCTTCAGTGTCAGTCTATGGAGACTCCTGTCGATGTTCATTTGTGCTTCATCTAAAACTCCACATCTATAATCCTCTTCTGCCGAGTTCAGACTGCATGACTTTAGCCCCAATTTTGACTCGCCGACATGGTTTTGAGAAATCGCAGACAAATGCCTGAAATCGCAGGCAAATCGGTGCTCGTTCATAGTTCAATCACACAATGTGAGCAATGAAAGATGCGATCTGAGAGAATCGCTGATTAGTTGCTGATGCCTGTGAGATACTTGGCATGCTAAATATCTGGAGATGTTCAAATCATGCCGTGTGAAATGAGTTCTGATTGAAAATAATCACCTACAGCCAATGAGAGAGCAGCATCCACTAGCATGGGTACCTGCAGGCCAGCGGGAGGTTGGGGGAGATGTTAAAAGCGCTCATTATCAGTTTATTTGGACCCAAGAGATGGAGGGAAAACTAGTGTAAATTTGGCAGGAGCACCCGTGTCTGTTGACGTGTCAGACAGAAAGTCTAAAAAAAAGAAAGCTGAGGAATCGCTAATTCCCTTTAAACCCAGGTGAGCAAATATGTACATTTTCTATCCCATTAAAGGCTTCTTACTCGTTATGTAGTTAATAACGAAAGATTTCGGTTGTGATACGTAGTTTAGACGAAGTTGTCAGCGATTCTTCCTATTGTAAAGTCATGCAATGTGAAACCCCCTGTCGCCGATCCATCTTGCAGTGTAAACACAGCACGACGGAACGCTAGCTCAGATAGTCATGCAGTGTGAAAACATCCGTAACACGACTACTTTGAACGTCATGCAGTCTGAACTCGCCATTAGTCTATGCTGACATTATCTTCAGCAGCTCAAACACTCTAATGGCTAATGGACAGACGGCTGCTTCTCACTCAGGGCTGCTGTTTATGCTAATGAGATGGAGAGATTTAAACTGCTATAAACTGGCAGCCCAAATTTAGTCTTGTTTTAGCCAAGACGTCTATGATTGGATGTCTTTATAACATAAAAAAATGCTTGTTGGGTAATTTCCATGCCATTGAAGAATTAAAACAAATCTAATAATAACGCATCACATTTGAACCGTTCACGCTTCCTGTTTCTTCTGAATGCTAGTTAGCTGGAGTAGACAGTGAGTGAAGTCCACCATTTTGTGGATTTCTCATGTGGAATAATTGACTCACGGGGAGTATTAAACAGATAATGGCTACTTCCCTGAAATTCCCAAATGTTTACAAGTCACCTGTTTGGCCTAGAGACAATATTCCCCAAAATCTCTCTCAGACACTGACTCAGTCCTGCTTTCTACAATACAATAGTTACCGGTAATGTTGGTTACGGGCGGTGTTTACTACAGCTTTATTAAAACTCTCTGATTATATACAACGAGCCAATTTGATAACGACTGGAATGTAAATGACTGAACTCCAGATGGAAAACGCTCACACACACACACACACACACACACACACACACACACACACACACACACACACCTCACATTGCATGATTCTGGCCTATTCAGCTGTAACAGTGACATATAAAAATACAACAGTAATTCATAGTAAAGTGTATATCATACTGTATATATTATAGTATCATGTTAATGAATGCTTCAGCAAACTGTAGTATTAACTATAGTGCAATGATAATAAATACCGCAGTATACTTTAGTTTTTACTACAGTAAACCGTGGTGTATTGTAGTATAATATACCCTATAGCTGTAGAAAATGACAGTATTTGGCTCATTTTTTATATTACTATAGTTGTTGTGTTACCATAGCAACTGTTGAATCATCACAGCAGATCAATTAATATAGTTGTTGTGTTACCATAGCAACTGTAGAATCACCACAACAGATCAGTTAGTATAGTGGCTGTGTTACCATAGCAACTGTAGAATCACCGCAACAGATCAGTTAGTGTAGTTGTTGTGTTACCATAGCAACTGTAGAATCACCACAACAGATCGATTAGTATGGTTGTTGTGTTACCATAGCAACTGTAGAATCGCTACAACAGATTAATTAGTGTAGTTGTTGTGTTACCATGGCAACTGTAGAATCGCCACAACAGATCATTTAGTGTAGTTGTTGTGTTACCATAGCAACTGTAGAATCACCATGACAAATCCATTGGTATAGTTGTTGTGTTACCATAGCAACTGTAGAATCACTACAACAGATCAATTAGTATAGTTGTTGTGTTACTATGGCAACTGTAGAATCACCACAACAGATCATTTAGTGTAGTTGTTGTGTTACCATAGCAACTGTAGAATCACCATGACAGATCAATTGGTATAGTGGTTGTGTTACCATAGCAACTGTAGAATCACCACAACAGATCAATTAGTATAGTTGTTGTGTTACCATGGCAACTGTAGAATCGCCACTACAGATCATTTAGTGTAGTTGTTGTGTTACCATAGCAACTGTGGAATCACCATGACAGATCAATTGGTATAGATGTGTTACCATAGCAACTGTAGAATCACCACAACAGATCAATTAGTATAGTTGTTGTGTTACCATGGCAACTGTAGAATTACCAAGACAGATCAATTAGTATAGTTATTGTGTTACCATAGCAACTGTAGAATCACCATAACAGATTAATTCAAGTACTTTTCTATAGTATGGTTCAAAAACCCTGCAGAATTTGTTTTAAATTTTAAATATATTTACCAAATACATTTATAGATGTGATATATAGGATTTTCACTCACTTGGGAAATGGAGGTCATTTGAATGGTTTGTGAGCACAATAAAGTGCACACAGCATGCCATATCATCTGATAATTGTAGGAAATAACTCCAAAAGGCAACTGACTGTGTAAAGCCACATAAAACAACACAAAAAAAATGATGTATAAGCCGAGTTCAGCAGCTAATCAGCCGGAATCAGCTGAGGTGACGAGACAGTGACCAGCGAGACCTAGCTGTCACTCAAGTGGCCACGCCCTTAATTATGCAGACTTCATATAACAAAAATTATATAGAAAAATTCGCCCCCTCACAGTTGTCATGAAGGGAAATATTAGCTCTATACTGTACACCAATATCATTTGTGGTACCTTTTTTTCTGCTGTGTTAACATTGGGGTCAATAGAAATGTGCTCTATTATGGAGCCAGGACTAGCGGAACTTTGATGAATTGCAGTTTCAGTTACTTCGTATTAGCTTCACGAGGGAGAGCGGGATGTCGCCACTTGGTTGTAACCACATCGATATTATTTACTGGGAACATAAAATTGCAATGGAGGAAATGAACTGGCCTGTTTTTGGTGATTGATGAACCTCTCCTTCTCTCTCCTCAAGGTCATCACGTCCTCAGGGTTTGCCATGTTTCTGATGGGAGAAAGTTCTAGTCAATTAATGCACTAATTTATTTTTATTGACAGCAGCCAGCGGAGCCTGTTGTCTGATGGGAAGGTAAAGAGGGTTACGACCTACGGTAAGTCATTAGTAAAGCATTACTTAAGCAGAAGCAGACACTAACAGAAAATACAGTAAACACACACACACACAGCAGGGGGGCGAGCTTAGACTTCGAGAGTGTTTTAGTGATAACTCATACACTGCAAATAAGTTTTTTGTCTTGTTTAAGGTCCAAATATCTAAAAATTCTTAAATCAAGAAGCATTTTCTAGACAATCACTAAATATAGTCTTGTTTTCAGAAATGATGAGTCAAAATGAAGACTTAAAACAAGCTAAATAATCTGCCAATGAGGGAAGCTAAGTAGTTGTTCTGACATAAGATTGTTTTGCTTACTTATTTAGCTTAGTTTAAAGGAAAACTCACTTCATTTTGACATATTATTTCTTAAATCAACACATTATTTAGTGCTTGTCTAGAAAATGCTTCTTGATTTACGAATCTTTAGATATTTGGATTAAAAACAGGACAAACACTCTAAATAAGAAAAGCATTTCTGATCGCTGTGTTTGACACGATCACCTAAACCATTATGCATTTCAATTTCTTTCTGATTCTCTTGCTCAGGAGTGTTTAGCAGGAATTGGCTTCGGTTAGTCTCTATAATCGTGCAGGATACTATAACTAACCTTGAACCAGCGCATTCCAGTCTCTTAAAAAATAAAAGAGGTTTGAATGAATGTCAGGAATGCTCTGCTTTTCTTTTCAGAAGTTGTGCAACATTAATTGCGAGCATTTAAATGTAAGCCTTTAGATCACGGGAGACGTTTCAGCCAAGTGTGTCTAGACTTGCATGAGTAGTGTTTATTCAGAGTCTTCAATACAAAGGCATTTAAATGGTTACTTTCCTCAGCAGGCCTTCGCTATATTTCACATCGGGTTTTATTCGCTTCTGCTGTAGTCAGCATTTAGCAGGGATTATAGAGTGTTCATGTTTGAGTAATCCATACAGTGTGTTTTATTAAAATGACGATTATATGGAAACGTTCCACTTTCTTTGGCTGTTTTTGCACTGATATAAAGCTATAAACGTGATAGAAATGCATGGCTTTGGCATGCTGAAGCTGCTCAATCACTCAACATTTTACATTTGAGGTTTATTTGATTCAGATGTGATGTGACGAGTGTTGATGTCAGAGTGAGTGGGTCGTTTCCATTCAATGTGGGTCATTTTGTAGGATCTTATTTTGATTTATTGCTCTATAAAGGGAACTGCTAATCGGCTGATCACAGATACATTAATTTTTTCTGAGCATACAAATAAACTGCTAATAGCTTTGATTTGGTCATTGGGCTAATTTTGGACTAGTTTTGATTGACTATTAGGCTAATTTTGACTGGCCATTTGAGTTAGTTTTTTACTAGCTATAGGAGTAGTTTTGATTGGCCATTGGCTAGTTTTGCTCTTTGTTTAATTTGTCATTAGGCTAGTTTTTTGTCAGCTGTGATTGGCCAACGGGCTAGTTTTGATTGCTCTTGAGATCATTTTGACTGGTTATTGGGCTAGTTTTGGGTTCATTGTAATTAGTCATTAGGCTAGTTTTGATTAGTCATTAGGCTAGTTTTGATTAGCCATTAGGCTAGTTTTGATTGGCCATTGGGCTAATTTTGGGCTAGTTTTGATTGGCCTAGGTCTAATTTTGGGCTAGTTTTGAATGACCATTGGGCTAATTTTGATTGGCCATTGGGCTAATTTTGGGCTAGTTTTGATTGGCCATTGGGCTAATTTTTGGGCTAGTTTTGAATGACCATTGGGCTAATTTTGATTGGCCATTGGGCTAATTTTGGGCTAGTTTTGATTGGCCATTGGGCTAATTTTTGGGCTAGTTTTGAATGACCATTGGGCTAATCTTGATTGGCCATTGGGCTAATTTTGGGCTAGTTTTGATTGGCCATTGGGCTAATTTTTGGGCTAGTTTTGATTGGCCATTGGGCTAATTTTGGGCTAGTTTTGATTGGCCATTGGGCTAATTTTGATTGGCCATTGGGCTAGTTTTGATTGGCCATTGGGCTAATTTTGGGCTAGTTTTGATTGGCCATTGGGCTAATTTTGGGCTAGTTTTGATTGGCCATTGGGCTAATTTTGGGCTAGTTTTGATTGGCCATTGGGCTAGTTTTGATTGGCCACTGGGCTAATTTTGATTGGCCATTGGGCTAATTTTGGGCTAGTTTTGATTGGCCATTGGGCTAGTTTTGATTGGCGGTTGGGCTAGTTTTGATTGGCCATTTGGCTTGTTTTGATTGCTGCTGGGATAATATTGACTGGTTATTGGGCTAGTTTTGGTTGGTTATTGAGCTAGTTTTGGTTGGTTATTGGGCTAGTTTTGGGTTCATTGTGATTGGTCCTTAGGCTAGTTTTGATTGGCCATTGGGCTAGTTTTGGGCTAGTTTAATAGGTATTGGACTAGTTCTATTCAGTTGGGCTAGTTTTTGGCTAGTTTTAAGAGGCAATTGGGCTAGTTTTGATTAGTCATTGGGCTAGTATTGACTGGCTGTTGAGCTAGTTTTGGGCTAGTTGTGATTGGTCATTTGGCTAGTTTTGATTAGCCATTGGGCAAGTATTGACTGGCTGTTGAGCTAGTTTTGAGTGGTCATTGAGCTAGTTTTGATTGGTCATTGGGCTAGTTTTGGGTTAGTTGTGATTGGTTGTTGAGGTTGTTTTGATTGAACATGCTAGTTTTAGGCTAGTTTGAATTGGCCATTGGGCTAGTTTTCATTGGCTATTGGGCAAGTTTTGATTGATCATCAGGCTAGTTTTGACCTGGTTTGACTTGTCATTGGGTTAGTTTTGGGCAAGTTGTGATTGACCATTGGGCTGATTTTGACTTGCCATTGGGCTAGTTTTGTTTAAAAAACTTGCCAACCCTGGCCAGGATTGAAAACACCACACAGGGTCCACAAGGGGATAGTGTGCAGTATGCAATGCTTGTGTACCAATAAACATAATAAATGCCATGTGAGCCTAATTCCAGCATTCCTGTTGTCCTATGTCATTCTATTAAAAGCCAGAGAGAAAGAGATCACAGATCACACAGATAAAAAGAGAGAGTGTGTGTGTCTTCTGTCATTATGGTGAATATAAATGAGTGTGCAGGATGCTTTGTGTGTGTTTGATGCAATAAAGTTACAGGCTGATTGATAGCAGATTGACATATACTGTAAATACACTTTCCAGCTGAATGATTGGAGTAAATTCTGTGACAACCTGACATACAGTCTTTCACAATGCAATAAATGATACACGTCCTCTGTAAAGATTTGACAATGCATAAATATTGTTACTAGAAAATAATAATAATAATAATAATAATAATAATGTAATATTATTTATACAATAAGCAAAATACGCAAGGAATAATTGATAACTGGCAGCTGAATTATTAAAAAATATCTAGTTCATTGTGTTTAAATTACTAATAATTCCATAGACTGGAGTAAATTATTCTGCTTACACACCAGTTCCCACAGCCGCTATTTTTTGACTTGACTTACCAATTGTTTTAGCCTTAAACTCAATTAATTTAGATCAATATTTTCAGAAAATAGCACTTAATATGTATTATTATGTCATGATTTCCTCACCCTCCAAACCTGTGTGATTTTTTCCTGTTGAACACAAACAAAGATGTTTTGAAGAATGCTGGACAAAAACATCCATTGACTACCATAGTGTTTTTTGTTCCTACTATGGATGTCAATGACTGCTTTTTCATACATTCTTCGAAATATGTGTTGCAACAGAAGAAAGAAACTCAAGTTTACAATTACTTAAGTAAACAAATTGTGAAATGTCTCTTTAAAAGCCTTTGTTTTGTCCGAAAACACTGAATAAGTACTGTAACTGTAAGCACACTTTGACTTGCATGATCACTTCTAATATAGAGACTCTACACTACCTGACGAAAGTCTTGTCGTCTATCTAAGTTTTAGGAACACAAATAATAACTCGACTTCTAGTTGATGATTGTGTATCAGAAGTGTCTTATATGAAAGGCAAAGGCCTCTAGATGAGGCTTATTTGAGCACAATATAATCTGATCATGTCTTGATTATTAATGATTTGATTAGGACAGTAAGCTCTGACTCTGCTTAGACTAAAGTCTGCTCACTGAACCTTCAATAATGTCCAGTATAGAATATGTGCTCATGCTGCAGTGGAAACAGAATGAATATTGTGTCTGACTCCATCATGAGCTTGGAGGACTGCATCCATACATCTCTGACATGACTCAAATCACTGATTAATAAAGTCATCTGGAATGGTGAAGAAAGCCTTCTTGCAGGACTCCCAGAGTTCATCAAGACTCTTTGTGTTCATCTTCAACGCCTCCTCCTTCATCTTACCCCAGATGTGCTCAATAATGTTCATGTCTGGTGACTGGGCTGGCCAATCCTGGAGCACCTTGACCTTCTTTGCTTTCAGGAGCTTTGATGTGGAGGCTGAAGTATGAGAAGGAGCGCTATCCTGCTGGAGAATTGTCCCTCTCCTGTGGTTTGTAATGTAATGGGCAGCACAAATGTCTTGATACCTCAGGCTGTTGATGTTGATCATCCACTCTGCAGATCTCTCACACGCCCCCATACTGAATGATGAAACCTCAAACCATGATTTCTCCTTCACCAAACTTGACTGATTTCTATGAGAATCTAGGCTCCATGCTGGTTCCAGTAGGTCTTCTGCAGTATTAGTGATGATTGGGATGCAGATCAACAGATGATTCAGCAGAGAAATCCACCTTCTGACACTTTTACACATGATCAACTACAAGTCCAGTTATTATTTGTTACTCTTACGACTGAGATACACAACCAGACTTTTGTCAGGTAGTGTACTGTATGAATCAGCAGACAGTATGAATGATTAGTATGCAATGCTGTAATCACATCTTGAGGTTTTTTGTGACGTGAACTGATGGCATAAAGTGTTCTGACATGCCTCAGCATGACTCTGTCATCTGTGATGCTGCAGTTTGTCATTAATAATGCGCAAAGTTCATAAGGATGCATGACGTGTGCTTCTTGACACCTCAGCAGTGTCCACGACTGCAGAAAACACACATTTACGTGCGAATGAACAATCAGAGGGAATCCCCACCCACACACACACACGCGGCTGGTGGCTCTTCACATGTCCAACTCAACCGTAACAAGCTGAAAATGTCAGCCATTCAGAAACACACACTCAGTACACACACACACAAAAACATACCTGACGTGTGTGTGAACATGACGTAAACACTGTTATCACGAGACTAAAACACTTGCACGCAAACCTTTGATCATCACATCTACACATCTGAGTTCCATAAAGTCATTCATATTTGGTTGAAATTGTGTCATTTATTTAGTTTTTTTATTTATTTAAGTGTATTTATTGTTTTAATTTTCTTTTTTTACTCCCCACCTCATAGACATAATGAATAAAAAAGTGTATATTATTATTATTATTATTATTATTAATATTATTATTATTATTAAGTGTATTTATTAATTTATTTTAACTCCCCAGCTCATAGACTTGAGTTAAAAGTTTATTTTTGTTATTATTATTATTATTATTATTATTATTATTATTATTATTATTAATAATAATAATAATAATATTTAAGTGCATTTATTTATTTATTTATTTATTTATTTATTTTAACTCCCCAGCTCATAGACTTGAGTTAAAAGTTTATTTTTGTTGTTATTATTATTATTATTATTATTATTATTATTATTATTATTATTATTATTATTTTTATTATTATTATTAATAATAATAATAATAATAATAATAATAATAATAATAATATTTAAGTGCATTTATTTATTTATTTATTTATTTATTTATTTATTTATTTATTTATTTATTTTAACTCCCCAGCTCATAGACTTGAGTTAAAAGTTTATTTTTGTTATTATTATTATTATTATTATTATTATTATTATTATTATTATTATTATTATTATTATTATTAATATTTAAGTGCATTTATTTATTTATTTATTTATTTATTTATTTATTTTAACTCCCCAGCTCATAGACATAATGCATAGTTTTTTTATTATTATTGTTATTATTTTTATTATTTAAATATATTTATTTATTTATTTGTTTGTTTATTTATTTTAACTCCGCAGCTTATAGTAATAATGACTAAAAGTGTATTTATTATGATTATTATTATTATTATTATTATTATTATTATTATTATTAAGTGTATTTATTTATTTATTTATTTTAACTCCCCAGCTCATAGACTTGAGTTAAAAGTTTATTTTTGTTGTTGTTGTTGTTATTATTATTATTATTATTAATAATAATAATATTTAAGTGCATTTATTTATTTATTTATTTATTTATTTATTTATTTATTTTAACTCCCCAGCTTATAGACATAATGCGTAGTTTTTTTATTATTATTGTTATTATTTTTATTATTTAAATATATTTATTTATTTATTTTATTTATTTATTTGTTTGTTTATTTGCTTATTTATTTTAACTCCGCAGCTTCTAGACATAATGAGTAAAAGTGTATTTATTATTATTATATTATTATTATTATTATTATTATTAAGTGCATTTATTCATTCATTTTCTTTTCGGCTTATTTTCTTTATTAATCTGGGGTCACCACAGTGGAGTGCATTTATTTATTTATTTATTTATTTATTTATTTATTTATTTATTTATTTATTTAAACTCCCCAGCTCATAGATATAATGAAGCAAAAAGTGTTTTATTATTATTATTATTATTATTATTATTATTTAAGTGTACTTATTTATTTATTTATTTATTTATTTATTTATTTTAACTCCTCAGCTAATGGACATAATGAGTGAAAGGTGTATTTTATTATTATTATTATTTTTATTTTATTTTTTAAAGTGTACTTATTGATCTTATTTTTTATAGATAAATGCAATAACATCAACTTTAGCATTAATTATCTACCATTAGGTATTTTTATGCTAGATGCAATAACCTGCCATAAACTGAAAGTTTTGCATGACTACTGATATTTCCAGGTCTGCCTACACAGAATCACAAGAGAACGCCTCAGTTTCATTTTACTGCTAAAGCTTGAAACAATTTGAGTGTTTCGCCAAACAAAACGTGTTGGTCAGAGCTCAGAGAACTCAGAGATTACAAGATGTAATTACGAGATTCTACAAAGATGTGAACGCTTTTTACAAAGCTGAGTCTTGTAATTACAGTAATTCCTGCGTGTGCTGTGATTGGCTGAACCGCACAAACATGCTTTGAAGATGTTGGAGTGTTTGAAAGCAGCTGTCTATCAGATGTACAGCAGCATTTCTGCAGGACACTCAGCTGTGTGACACTTATGGATATTCCACATGGAATTATTGCACACTGAATCCAACATTTTCGTCAGCGCCGAGTTCAGACTGCATGATTTTCAAAGTAGTCGTGTCACGGATGTGTTCACACTGCATGACTATCTGGGCTATCAGTCTGAACTCGGAAAATGAATGAATGAATTAATATTGATTTTAAGATTGCATGTATTTCACATAATAACATTACCGAAAATATGACACCCCCCCCCCCCGCCCCCCTGATTATCAACTATAAACATTGTACCTCTCCCCAACAGGGTAAACCAGCAACAATAACAAATGCATGATTATATATTGTCATGGCTTTGCAATCAATCAGTGTGATTATAATGGAAGTCAATGGGGCAAAAACAGCACCAACACAACCAAAGGGAGGGGGGGGGGGTCAATGTATTGTCGTTTGAGCATTTTCTAAAAACATGTGTCAAAATAAGATCTGTCAGCAAAAATCATCACATTTGCTGAAACAGAGAGAGTTGTGGACAAATTAAGACTCAAAATCAGCCCAGAGTGGATGAAAATGACCCAACAGAACACAAGGGTTAACAGCAAATTGTTTTCATGTGTGTTTAGTCACTGACTTGAGCTGCAGGATCTCGGAGAGCTGTTTGCTGTGCTCGACTCGCGTCCGGCTCAGCTCATTGTCCCGCTCCGACAGAGAGCTCTGAGACACCGACAGGCGCTGACGCACCACATCCAGCTCCTTTCGGGTTTTGTCTAAAGCCGACAGCAGATCATCCAGCTGAGAGAGTAAAATCAGACATAAAAACACGACGTCAGTTTTCATGCAGCGTCTCCTTCATCCTCCTATTCAGTTTTGATTTAGGGAGGTGCTGCCAGTCATTTAGGGGGCCCTACTTTCTCGTTTCAGGAGGATATATGTCCCAATATCGGGAAAAATGAGTAACGTAACTTTGGTTTCATGGCAACTTTAAGCTCAATAGTCATATCTTGCAAAAAAAAAAACGTTTTAAAATTATTATTTTATATTAAATATTAAAATCCTCATGGCAAAGACTAGAGAAAATAGTTATTCTAAATTATTGCAATAGTTATAATAGTTTTATTAGTTAATAGTTAATTAATAGTTATTAAAACTATTATTTAAAAATGTGAAAATCTCTGTGAAATAAAATGACATGAAAAAGAATTCAAATTTGACTAATATTTTCACTGTATACAAGTCTAAAGGGGACCATCACAATAAAGAGTCTGCTCTCCTGGGGGAAAACTGCTCAGTGTGAACCATACTTTGGTCCTTAAACACTACAGACGTGTTACATAAATGCAGAACGCTGAGAACTGATGGCCTCGCCTGTCTCTGAGTGTTAGGGCTGGTGTCTCCTGCTTGGCCTGGACTCACAGACTGCTTCTGGTTCTGCTCCTTCAGTTGTCTGGAACACAGTTTATTTCAATGACTCTTCTGTTTTACATACATTTCACACATCACTGACTAGACACATTCATTCATTCATTTATTCATTCATTCATACATGGTTACATTCATTCATTCATAAATTCATTCAACCATTCACATAATTATTCATTCATTCATTCATACATACATACATCCATACATTCATTCATACATGCATAGTTACACTCATGCATTCATAAATTCATTCAACCATTCACATAATTATTCATTCATTCATACATACATCCATACATTCATTCATACATACATACATAGTTACACTCATGCATTCATAAAATCATTCAACTATTCACATAATTATTCATTCATTCATACATACATACATCCATACATTAATTCATACATACATAGTTACACTCATGCATTCATAAATTCAATCAACCATTCACATAATTATTTATTCATACATACACACACATACATTCATTCATACATACATAGTTACACTCATGCATTCATAAATTCATTCAACCATTCACATAATTATTCATTCATTCATTAATTCATTCAACCATTCACATATTAATTCATACATGCATTCATTCATTCGTTTGTTCATTCATTCATACATTCATTCAGTTTCATTCATTCACACATTCATTCATTCAACCATCAACATGTTAATTCATACATGCATTCGTTCGTTCATTCATACATTCATTCAGTTACATTCATTCATTCACACATTCATTCAACCATTGACATGTTAATTTATACATGCATTCATTCATTCATACTTTAATTTATTCATACAATTATACATTCATTCAAATAATGATACATACATTCATACATTCCTTCATTCATACATACATATTTTCATGCATTCATTCATTCAAACATTTATACATACATACATTCGTTCATATATTTATACATTTATTCTTACATTCATACATCCATTCATTCATTCATACAATAATTTATTTATACATACATTTATCTATTCATTCATTCATGCATTCATACATACATACATTCATACATTTCTTCATACATTCATTCATGAATGCATGTATAAATTAATATGTGAACGCATCATATATTAATTCATATATGCATTCATTAATTCATACATTCATTCATTCATTCATACAATTATACATTTAATTATTTATTGATACATACATTCATTCATTCATACATACATTCATTCGTACGTACAAACATTCATTCATTCGTTCATTCATTCACACATACTTACACACATACATGAATTAATTCAATCATTCATTCATACATTCATATACTAGATGCTTTTTTTTTTTTGCTGTAGTTGTGGTGCACCTCTCCATCTGGATGATCCTGTTGTCCTGCTGCAGGCGCTCAGACTGCAGGTCCCGCAGCAGATCCGTCACTCTCTGCAGCTCGCTGTGGGATTTCTGCAGCTCCTCCTGACGACCAGATGCTTCTGTCTGGAGAATCTGCAGACGCTCAGAGAGATCCGGACTCCAGCCGGACACACGATCAGATTCACACGCCTGCAGAACACACACACACACACACATACACACACACACAGTATAGAACTCATACTAGAGAACACAATATTTCAGTGACATGAACTTGTACACTACTGTATATACAGAGGTTGGACAATGAAACTGAAGCACTGGCCAGAATGTGAGCAGCCTGGTGTCCAATCTTCATTCCAGCAGTAAGAGCAGAGTGTGCAGGATTTATTAGCAGAGTAATAACACAGTTTAGCTCCAAATATTACACTGCACACAACATTATGAGTGACATATCATATCACTGGTGCATCTGTGACCAAGACAGCAAGTCTTAGTGATTATCAAGAGCTGTGGTCTTCAGGCTAATGCTAGCAAACCACCAAGAAGAAGAGCCACATCCAACAGAAGGAACTGCGGAACGCCAGAGGAAGCTGTCTGAAAGGGACGTCCAGCTGATAACCCCATTTTATTTGAAAACATCAGACCACAGCGGCCCGACTCACTGCAGAAACAAACGTGCAGCTCCACTCTCCTGTGTCCAGCAGAACTGTTGGTCTGGAGCTCTACGGGGTCACTATACATGGCCGGCTGCTATAGCCAAACCTTTGCTCACTTGTGCCAGTTTTAGTGGTGCCAGCAGTTTTGTGGACAATGTGAAACATGTGCTGTTCTCTGATGAGTCCACCTTTAAAGACTTTCCCACATCAGGGAGAGTTACGGTGTGGAGAAGCCCCAAAGAAGCGTCCCACCCAGACTGCTGATGCCCAGAGTGAAGCATGGGGGGGATCAGTGATGGTTTGGTCTCAATATCACGGCATTCCCTAGGTCCAATACTTGTGATTGATGGGCGCTGGGTCACTGCCAAGGACTACCGACCCATTCTTGAGGACCATGTGACCCAATGGGTCAAACATTGTATCCTAAAGGTGGTGTCGTCTGTCAGCATGATAATGCACCAATACACACAGCAGGAGTGGAGACAGAGCGGTTTGATGAAGATGAAAGTAAAGTTGAACATCTCTTATGGCCTGCACAGTACCCAGACCTAAACATTATTAAGCACTTTGGGGTGTTTTGGAGGAGAGAGTCTGGAAAGGTTTTCCTCCAGCAGCATCATGTAGTGACCTGAACACTATTCTGAAGAGGAACAGCTCAGAATCCCTCTGGCCGCCGTGCAGGACTTGTATCTGTCATTCCCAGGACCAAATGATGCTGTATTGAGGAGGAACTACACCAGACTGATCAATTACTGTGCTCTAACACCAGGCCTTTCAGTTTCATTATATATTATATATGTAAACCGTATATAAATACAAGCTTTTATTTTAGTTTCTTTTAGCACTAATCTCAGTTATCTTGATCTTGCCATGGAATAACCCGAGTTGTTGATGTGGCAATAAATAAATAAACAAACAAACAAACAAAAACCCAAGAAAATAACGTGTTAATGAACTGTGTCTTTTGTGTGCTTGTGCTAATATGTTGTATCAACGTTAATAGTGTTGCAATATCATTCATTCATTCATTTTCCTTCAGCTTAGTCCCTTATTTATCAGAGGTCACCACAGCGGAATGAACCGCCAATTTATCCAGCATATTTGTTATACAGCAGATACCCTTCCAGCTTCAACCCAGTACTGGGAAACTCACATTTATTCACACACACACACACACACTACGGCCAATTTAGTTGATCAGTTCCCCTATAGCGCATGTGTTTGGACTGTGGGGGAAACCGGAGCACCCGGAGGAAACCCATGCCGACACGGGGAGAACATGCAAACAGAAATGCCAACTAGCTCAGCCGGGACTCGAACCAGTGACTTTCTTGCTGTGAGGCGACAGTGCTAACCACTGAGCGCAGTGTTGCAATATAAATAATAAATAAATAAATAAGTCCGTCAGCAGGTGCAGTGACCCATCAGTCTCTCAGTGTCTCCAGGAGCTTAACATTATCTTCAGTAATTCTCCAGTCTTACTTTTATTCTGCTCGTCTCTGAGGATACAAATAAAGCAGTGCAAACACTGAGCGTCCTCTTTGTGCTCATTGTTCACCCTGCCGGAACACAATCTGTTGGGCAATCATGTTTATGAGAATGTTTTCTTTTCTATTCTCCAGCGCATACAGACATCAATCCTGGAAAATTATAGCTTGTTGTCTTTTTGACGTGCTGCCACATAGAGTCTCACAGGAGCAGCGCTCGTAAACATCCTGAGACTTCACAGCGCTAATAACAGTATCAGAAGCACCGATCAACAAAAGCCAATGAAAATAATCTGCTGTAGCCTGCAGGCCCTCGCATATTTACTGTACTTTATAATGAGGGTGTTTATTGTTGTGTCGCTCTGATGATGAGTAAGATCATGTTCAAAGTAAAGCAAAAACACCTCAGAGTGTGGTATGATACTCTGTTATTACATTTGCATTGGTGTCTGTGTAATATTAGATGTACTTGAAATAGTAAAGGGGTGGCACGGTGGCGCAGTGGGTAGCACGATCGCCTCACAGCAAGAAGGTCTCTGGTTCGAGCCCCAGCTGGGTCAGTGAAGTTTGCATGTTCTCCCCATGTTGGTGTAGGCGTACCTAGTTCAACCACTGGGTGTCAATTCTACATAGCAGACGTGTGTATGCATTTATACAGTGTAATGCAGGGTTCACATCTAACGCAAAGACCCACACCTCGCTCTAGTTTTCACCTCAAGCTAATTTTCCTCTCAAGTTATTAATAATACTTAGAGTAAGATCGATTCATTCAATTCTGCACAAATGTGTTGCGTATTTCACTTCATTCCTGCTATCAGATGGAAATAAACCTATGTTTACTCATCTGAATTCTTAATTTCGCTTTTGGCCCACTCCTGTTGATATCGTCAATCTGGCAACCTGTGTTTGCGTAGAGCAGGGGTGGGCAAACTCGGTCCTGGAGGGCCGGTGTCCTGCATAGTTTAGCTTCAACTCTGATCAAACACACCTGAACATGCTAATCAGTGTCTCCAAGATCAATAATTATCTATGAGCAGGTGTGTTTGATCAGAGTTGGAGCTAAACTGTGCAAGACACCGGCCCTCCAGGACCGAGTTTGCCCACCCCTGGCGTAGAGTCATCTGAGGAGGGGCCGGGTGGAAAAAAAAATCCAATATTTTCTTAACTGCAATACCAAGTTCAACCACGAGATGTCAATCCTACACACTGCACCTTTATTATCACCCACCTATTATTAAGATATTGCCTGTTTATTAGTACTTATTAATGCAAAACTGGACATTTCACTTCATTCATCCTGCCAGATGGAATTTCGCTATGTTTGCGCATTCGCACTGACTTCGTTTTTTAATCTATTCGCATGAATACTAAATTTCAAGGTGCCGTCAATCTGGCAACCTGCATGTACATCAGCCAGAAGAGGAGGGGTTGGGTAGAAAAAAATGCAATATTTTGAATTTGGACTGCAATACCTACTTTAACCCCTAGGTGTCAATTCTACACACTGCACCTTTATTATTACCTGCCTATTAATATGATATTGTCTATTTATTAGTACTTATTATTGTAAAACTGGACAGCAGATGCTCGGACCACACCGTTCTGGGAACAGAAGCATCAGTTTGGCCCTGAGAGCGTCTGTGTTACTGGAAACAACCAACACTTATATAACTACAAACAACACAACAACATGTCTGAGTGTGTGGATGTGTCAAACACACACAATCAACAATGCAGACACTTATTCTCACATACCTGCTTTTCTGAGAGACGCTCCTGCAGAGAGGCCAGCTTACTTTTCAGCTCATTATTCTCATTCTTCTGCATCTCTGCCTCTTCAATCTGTCACAGACGATAGAGAAACACATATCATTTATTTCTCACTGAATGTATTTATATTATTTATTTATTTATTCAGTTATTTATTATGATTACTTTGAAAAGTCATTATATTCCATATTTATACACTGTTAAATAAAGCTATATATATACATGTTTCCCAGTACTAGGTTGCAACTGGAAGGGCATCCGCTGTGTTAAATGCTGGAATGGTTGGCGGTTCATTACGCTGTGGCAACCCCTGATAAAGAAGGGACTAAGCTGATGGAAAATGAATGAATGAATATTTATGTAAATACCTTTTATATATAGAGAGAGAGAGGTGTGAAGTGTAGTGTAGTGTAGTGTAGTGTAGTGTAGTGTAGTGTAGTGGTCAGTCATTCACAAGAAGATTCAGATGTTTACTCAAAAACTATATATGATCATCTTCAGGAGTCGAGCTATGAATCAATATTAAAATAAAGGTTGTTTTGGGCTGATCTTCAGTATATATTGATCTGACCTTCTGAGATAGAGCCTCCTCCAGTGTGATCAGAGCTGAGTCTGTGTTACTGGAGTCAGCCTGCAGAGACGACACTCTGAGCTCCAGACTGACCAGCTGTGTGTCCCGCTCCTTCAGTTGCTGCGCAAGATTCTCCAGCTGATGCACACACAGACAGCACATATATATATATATATATACAGAGAGAGAGAGGAGGGTGGGGGATTTATCTTTCAGTACTGGTGTGATTTCAAGTTCAGCTTTCTCTGACAGTTAGCATCCTCTAGTGGCCACTGGACAAAATACAGTCAAAATATTTTTAAAGGGTACCTATTACGCAAAACTCACTTTTATGTGGGGTTTAAACCCAGTTGTGTGTCAGCAGTGTGTGAATATCTCCAGCTTCTAATGGTAAACATGAATTAATTGTATTTGTTATAATCCAACTCGATCAAAACAGTCTGCAGAAACACTTTGATTGACATTCTCCCTTTGCACAGGCGTCTGTAGCTCCGCCCTCTTCTGAAAAGAGCACAATCTCATTTGAATTTAAAGCGACAGTCAACAAAACGCCACAATTAGGATCAAAGCCTAAAAGGGTCAGTTTCAGAGAGCTGAAGAACATTATCTGTGTGCTATAATGAGCTGAAGCTTCACTACACACTCTAGAGACATCAGAGATGCATTTGACATCTTAGAAAAAGGGGCAGAATAGGTCTACTTTAAAGTAAACCATGATCGTGTGCTGACGTATGTGTTGTGTATATACTAATGCTGGTCTATTTTATTCTCAAACTGTTCTGTTTTTTATGTGTTCTTGTTTTGTTTTGCTTGCTCATATTTCTCTCCTCTTGTGTCTTGTGCACCTTCTTCTGCAGAATGCTGATCTTCTTCTCTTTGACATCCAGCATGTCCTTCAGGTCGCAGATCTCGCTGCTCAGCGTGGCCTTCTCCTCGATCAGATCCTGGATCTGCTTGTTCTTCTTGTTGAGGAAAGACTCTCGCTCCTCCACACGCAGACGCAGAGCCTCCACCTGCAGGACAACAGCACCTTTACCACCTTAAACAAGGACAATATACCAACAGGGAACTAGATACTGCAGTCTAAAGACAAACTGATGGAGACTGAAAAAGCCTGTTGGAAGTAGCTTGATTTGGATGAATGGATGGATGGATTGATAGATGGATGGATAGATAGATAGATAGATAGATAGATAGATAGATAGATAGATAGATAGATAGATAGATAGATAGATAGATAGATAGATAGATAGATAGATAGATAGATAGATAGATAGATAGAGTGTATATGTGTGCAGATAGAGTAGAATTAGCTTATTAAAATGAATTGACATGTTTAGCTTGTAGCTAGCATGAATTCCCTGCTGAAAAATCCAGTTTAAACCAGCCTAGGCTGGTTGGCTGGTTTTAGCTGGTTGACTAGCCTGGTTTTAGAGGGGTTTTGGCCATTTCCAGGTTGGTTTCCAGCCATTTCCAGCCTGGTCTTAGCTGGTCAGGCTGGAAAATAACCAGCTAAATCCAGCTAAAACCAGTCTGGAAGTGGCCAAAACCCCTCTAAAAGCAGCCTGGTCAACCAGCTAAAACCAGCCAACCAGCCTAGGCTGGTTTAAACTGGATATTTCAGCAGGGTTAGCATGTTGTTAGCATGTTTCTAGTATAATTCCAGTATGAATTAGCATGTTGCTAGCATGTAGATAGAAAGAATTAGCTTATTAGCATGAATTTGCATATTTCGCCTGCAGCTAGCATGAATTAACATGTTGTTAACATGTGGATGGATAGATAGATAGATAGATAGATAGATAGATAGATAGATAGATAGATAGATAGATAGATAGATAGATAGATAGATAGATAGATAGATAGATAGATACTGTACTCAAATGGTCTCCACAGTCACCAGATCTCAATCCAATAGAGCACCTTTGGGATTTGGTGGAAAGGGAGATTGGCATCATGGACGTGCAGAAGGGTACCTAATAAAGTGGCCGGTGAGTGTATTATATAGTGCTCAGCATAAATGACTTGACCCCTCACAGATCTCTCTTTTAATTTGCATATTTTTCTACATGATGCCTTACAGTAATATTTTTGTGCAGATATATTAGATTAGTCAGTATCAAAGTGATGAACTAATCTAACAAAAAATAAAAATAAATAAATCACACACCATAATATATATATAATTTGGTTTAATTGGGGGGGGGGGGCACATTAGAAAATTATAAGGAAAGAGCAGAGTAGTTTAGAAAGAGTAAAAGAGTAAAAGTAGTTTAAGTAGAAAGAGTAAAATAGTTTTGAATTCTTGACTGTCATTACATTAGCTGTCAGATTAATTATGATAATAGACAGTCATATATATATATATATAGTTATCTAGACAGTTATAGTCTGCAATATAGACTGGGTTACAACATTATTAAAAATGCAGTGAGATGTGAGAAGCGAGCGTCGAGTTTCGCTTCACCGTCACAGCTTCAGTTATAGACTGATAATGTGACACGGGGTTGAGAAAAACTAAACACAGCAACATTAAAAAGATCACATTACATATTCATATTTAGCATGTTTCATTTACAACATACTGAAAGAAAAGAAACTTCCTGTTCATGCAGAGATTTAAGTCCGCATGAACCAGACGCTGTGACCCTTTTTTTTTCGTATTGTGATGCAGTTCCTAGAGAAGCAGAACGTTAAATGATAATATAGTGGGCGTGGCTTGTTTTTCTACTGCGAGCTGATTGGATGTAGTAAAGTAGGCGTATCTTCACAAAGATGGGGAAAAGGGTTTGTGGAGAGTTATTACAATCTAAAAGACTCCTCCTCCTCACCATTGTTGTCATAATGACAGCTGGAGAGGGGCGTGGTTAAGTATGTTAGCCACGCCCAATACCTCAGAACTAATCTGAGAATTGAACTGAAAACAAATGAACTGTTCAACACAAAACTAGCAATGTGAGCTAACGAAATCAATATGCTTAGTTTTAATTTCATTTGAACTTTAAGGGTCTAGAGTGTGACACACACACACACACACACGCACACACACACACACTGACCTCGGTCTGAAGGATGCAGCTTCTGTGCTCTTTGGCCGTCAGCGACTCCTTCAGCACCTCGATGTGCTTTTTGCTGTCTGAGTTCTGATTGGTCAGCGTGTCCAGCTTGGTTTGCAGCGTCATCAGCTCAGACTCTTTCTTGACCACTTCCTGTTTCAGCAGATCAATCTGAATTATACAGAGACAGAAAAAAAAACTCAATACAGAGCAGACCAGGGAAACCTTTCTAACAAGAGAATGCAGAAATCTGAACAGAGTCATTGTCATGAGTCCTACATTGTGATATATTACACATCAGAAGAAATTTTGAGCAGAAGAAATTCATCAGTATTGCACTGTCTAATGAAAATGAAGCATATACTTAAGATCATGAATAGCGTTTACTTATATTTAAGTATAATGTACGTGGCAAGATGTTCTAACATCTACAGTCAATAACATTTTGAATACTGCATGTACAGTAAGGGTAGTATTGACAATATACCTCCTGTAGTAAGTCAGTCTGGTCTCTGTTAAACTACTACACCTTTGGAATGTGGAAAAACCCCTCAAAACAACCTAGCAACCACTAAGCAACCACCTACAACACACTATCAACAATTATACAACATTGTAGCAGCCTAGCAACCACCTACAACACAATAGTAACAATGTAACATCATTTAAGCAATGATTCAGAACAGAATAGCACCCATCGACAACAAGTTTGCAACATTGTAACAATGACTCAAAATAGCCTAGCAACCACCTACAACATAATAGTAACAATTTAACAACACTTTAGCAATGACTCAGAACAGAATAGTACCTACCAATAACAATTTAGCAACATTGTAACAACTTTGAACAGCCTAGCAACCATTTAGGAACCACCTACTGTACAACACAACAATAACAATTTTTCAGCATTGTAACAATGACTCCGAACAGCCTAGCAACCACTTAGCAACCACCTACAACAATTTTGCAATATTGTAACAATGACCCAGAACAGCCTAGCAACCACCTACAACACGTTTGCAACAATTTAACAATTACTCCAAACAGCCTAGCAACCATTTAACAACCACCTACAACAATTTTACAATATTGTAACAATGACCCAGAATAGCCTAGCAACCACCTACAACACGTTTGCAACAATTTGACAATGTCTCCAAACAGCCTAGCAACCACTTAACAACCACCTACAACAGTTTTGCAACATTGTAGCAATGACTCATAACAGCCTGGCAACCACCTACAACAATTCTGCAATATTGTAGCAATGAATCAGGGTAGCCTAGCAACTATTTAGCGACAACCTACAAGTTTGCAACATTGTAGCAATAACTCTAAAGCGCATAGCAACCATTTAGCAACCACCTACAACAAGTTTGTAGCATTGTAGCAATGACTGTAGCAACCATTTAGCATTCACTGACAAAAATTTTGCAACTTTGCAGCAATGAATCAGAACAACCTAGCAACCACTTAGCAACCATCTTAAACACACAAGTAATGATTTCACAACATTGTAGCAATGGCTCAGAACAGCCTAGCAACATTTAGCAACCATTAACAAATTTTTTTTAATTTTGCAGCAACGACTCAGAAGAGCCTAGCAACCACTTAGCAACCACCTGCAATAATTTTGCAACATTGTAGCAATGACTCAGAACTGCCTAGCAACCACTTAGCAACTACCCACAACAGTTTTGCAACATTGTTGCAATGACTCAGAACAGCCTAGCAACCACCTACAACATACTAGTAAGCACTTTTAGTAAGCAAGGTGAAAACCTGTGAAAGCTGGTCTTCTACTGTTATTCCCTGAACAGCTGTGTACTTTAGATTAATAACATTAATAATGTAATAACACAAACAATGTAATAACAATAACATCAGATCACAGCTCCAGCCACACCTCCAGCAGTCCAGTCTAACCTTGTTCTTCATGAACTTGGAGTGGTTCTTGTAGACCTCCATCTGCCTGAACTCTTCTCCACGGCCGTCTGTCTGCATCAGGCCATTGCTCTTCATGGTCTGGATCTCGTCCTCCAGGTCTCGGATATTCCTCTCCAGCGCTGTGATTTTGGTGTCCTGTGTAGGGCACGGCGTGAACAAAAAACAGATAATTGCACTACAAAAACACCAAAATAAATAAATGTTTAAATAAATAATTAAATAAATAAATAATTAAATGATCAAATAAGAAATTAAATAAATAAATAATTAAATGATCAAATAAATATTTAAATAAATAAATGTTTAAATAAATAACTAAATAAATAATTAAATGATCAAATAAATTATTAAATAAATAAATGATCAAATAAATAATTAAATGTTCAAATAAATAATAAATAAATACATAAATAAATGATCAAATAAATAATTAAACAAATAAACAAATGATCAAATAAATAATTTAATAAATAATTAAATGTTCAAATAAATTACTAAATAAATAACTAATTAAATAAATAAATAATAAATAAATAAATAAATGATCAAATAAATAATTAAATAAATAAATAATTAAATGATCAAATAAATAATTAAATAAATAATGAAATGTTCAAATAAATTACTAAATAAATAACTAACTAAATAAATAAATAATAATTAAATGATCAAATAAATAATTAAATGTACAAATAAATTACTAATTAAATAACTAATTAAATAAATAATAAATAAATAAATAAATGATCAAATAAATAATTAAATAAATAATTAATGTTCAAATAAATTACTAAATAAATAATTAAATAAATAAATAATTAAATAAATAAATAATTAAATAAATAAATAGTTAAATAAATATGCATTTACTGCATTTATTTTATGAAATCCATTGTGAAAAGTCCAGCTGACATCTATTATTTCATACAACAATATGCACGAAAAATCACAGTTCAGTAATTGCTTGTAAATACAGTACATGATGCACAAGTGTGTGTGTGTGTGTGTGTGTAGTGCAGTGCAGCACAGTACCTTCCATATGAAGTCAGGCTCATAACACAAAGCTGGTGTTGTTCTCTGAAACACAGGATATGAACTATATATATATATATGAGTATGACTTTTGAGAGAGAGCAGATCAGCAGCAATGGTGAGTGCAGAGATTTACAGATCAGTGTCAGGACTGATCCGTCACACACACACACACCAAACAGACACACATACACACTTGTATGCACTCACACAAACGCACGTTCACAGTCACACACACCTACGGACACACTCTCACAGACACTCTCTCTCTCTCTCTCTCTCTCTCTCTCTCAAACACACACAAACACAAATACGGACACTCATATACACAGTCACACAACACCATGTCTGTAACATCCACTCCTACACACACTCTCTCTCTCTCGCTCACACATAGAATCACCACAGCAGATGAATGAATCTGCTTTACTATAGTATAGTTCAAAAACACCACACTATTCGCTATTGCTTCCTGTATTATGTGTTTATGTGTGTGTATAATACCTGCTTCAGGTGTTATAACAGGTGAAAGAGCGCTCACCTTGACACTGATGACGGTGTTGAGGACTTTGGTCTGTGTGGTGTCGGTGACGGTGTTTCTCCGGTGTAACTCCTGCGGAGGAACTCGATAGAAACACGGATGTCGACTCGTCATTCTCGCACACTTCTTAGTGCCCTACGCCGTCCTGAAGATCACCTGCGCTCATCTTAACCTGATAAACTACTGCACTCTTCTTTTCTTTCTGATAGCTAGGCTCGATATTTGCCCTCGGTTTCTCTCAGTCTAGGTTTCCTTCTCTGTATGTCATCTCTGTGGACTCTATCTATTATTCATTTTCCTATTTAACTCTCTGTCTTCCTTCCCTCGACAGTGTGTGATCCCTGTAATAATGACACAGCCAGATGGTGAACGGAAGCTGAGATCAATAATTCATACCGGGGTGTTTTCACCTCACACTGTACAAAAACATTAGCTACTTCACTTAGAAACGCGAGTTAACCCATTGTTCAGTTCATTTATTATTTTCCCTCACTTATTAACCAAAGGTCACCACAGCGGAATGAACCAACAACTATTTCGGCACATGTTTTATGCAGCAGATGCTCTTCCAGCCGCAACCCAGAACTGGGAAACCCCCATACACACTCATTCACACTCATACACTACGGCCAATTTAGTTGATCAATTTCCCTATTTTGGGCTGTGGAGGAAACCGGAGCACCTGGAGGAAACCCACACCAACACAGGGAGAACATGCAAACTCCACACAGAAGCACCAACTGACCCAGCCGGGACTCGAACCATAGACCTTCTTGCACTGCAGAGGTCTGCAGAAGAGCATCTCTGAACACACAACACGTCCAACCTTGAGGCGGATGGGCTACAGCAGCAGAAGACCACACCGGGTGCCGCTCCTGTCAGCTAAGAACAGGAAACTGAGGCTACAATTCACACAGGCTCACCAAAACTGGACAATAGAAGATTGGAGAAACGTTGCCTGGTCTGATGAGTCTCCATTTCTGCTGACACATTCGGATGCTCGGCTCACAATTTGGCCTCAACAACATGAAAGCATGGATCCATCCTGCCTTGTATCAGCGGTTCAGGCTGGTGGTGGTGGTGTAATGGTGTGGGGGAGATTTTCTTTGGGTCCATTAGTACCAATTGAGCATGGTGTCAACGCCACAGCCTACCTGAGTATTGTTCTGACCATGTCCATCCCTTTATCACCACAGTGTCTCCATCTTCTGATGGCTACTTCCAGCAGGATAACGCACCATGTCATAAAGCCCCAATCATCTCAGACTGGTTTCTTGAACATGACAATGAGTTCACTGTACTCAAATGGCCTCCACAGTCACCAGAGCTCAATCCAATAGAGCACCTTTGGGATGTGGTGGAACGGGAGATTGGCATCATGGATGTGCAGCCGACAAATCTGCAGCAACTGTGTGATGCTATCATGTCAATATGGAGCAAAATCTCTGAGGAATATTTCCAGCAGCTTGTTCAGTCTCTGACATGAAGGATTAAGGCAGTTCTGAAGGCAAAAGGGGGTCAAACCTGCTACTAATAAAGTGGCTGGTGAGCTTGTATATGTATATATATATATAAAAAAAGATATATATATATATATGGACAAATTAATTAATGTTTTTAATTGACATGATATGATTATAACAAATGCTTAAACTGGCACTCAAAGTCAGATCTCATCTTTCAGTAGGTTTTATTTTTAGAGGCTTTAGAGTGTGAAGACTTCCTGAAAACAGCGGTTAGAGTTTGATGAAAAACTGAAACTGAAAAGTGCAGGAATGACGTAGATTGAGCCTGCTGTGGTCCAGCAGGTGCAGCAGTTCCTCATACGAGAACAAACACTACTACTTTCCCCTCGCTTTCTCTGATTTTCTCTTTTAAACTGTTGTCTTGTCATGTTTAACATGTAATATTGCTTCTGGAGAAAGTCTTATTTGTTTTATTTTGGCTAGAATAAAAGTTCTTAATTTTATTAAACCTATTTTAAGGTCAATATTACTAAGCAATATTTATTTTGGATTGTCTACAGAACAAACCACTGTTATAGACCATTTTGAGGAATGTAAACAATACCAATGGTCCAAATGTATTTCCTGTTTAACATTTTTAATTTCTGTAGCTTCCAAGACTCCAAAAAGGCCCACAGGTTGATAAATAATGTTATGATACCTGTTTTAACGTGAAAATATGATTGATTTGCCTCTTGTTACTGTTATGATATAGTATGAGAACAAGCAGGAAGTTTTCAAGGGCCAATGACATGACCACAGTGAAATGGTCTACACAATGACTTGTGCAACACCACTGAGCCACCATGTCACCCCTCTATAAAAACAATGATTAGACAGCCGTACCAACCTAACAGTGAAAATCACAGTGAATAAACTTAGCTTGTGATTTTAATATGTGACCACACCCTTATGTGTTTTTTCCTGAAAGGGTTTGTTCCCAATCTAACTGTTAGGCTTTGTTATTTACTATGTGAGCACCTTCTCCTTTAATAGTAGTGGAAAACCTGATACAAAAACGTATACCGCCACCTGCTGCACAAGACTGGTATGGCAGCTGACATAATAAGAGGAACAGGTACCAGTTATATAATCTTTGAGGTAGTAGTTTCAGAACTATGGTTTATTAGCAACAACATTTGCATCTGGTGTAGACAAGGGCTGCTTTTCAACCCGCTCCCAAGCTCAGTGTGCATGAATTCGGCCAATAATATAAGCACTGATGATGAGCTTGGTTCACTACACATTAGAACACACACTGAGTGTGACATGAGAAGGTTCATGTTGAACATCACAAATGAAATTTAGAAACAACAGTAGAATTGATAGTTTTCTACACTATACAGCTTAATAATTTGATTGTGTCATATAGCAGCACAGGCCCGTAGCCAGCCTGTATTAAAAGGGCTGATTCTTTCATCTCAAAAAGTCGACCTTTTTACAGTCATTCACCTTATTTTCTATTAAATTATGAGCTTCAAATACTGCATTTTTATGACGTTTTATGCACTAAATTTTGCTGAATTTGCTTGTCAGATGGTTATTTTTACCACACTTTGATGCAACAAAATTATTTTTGTCATAGTGCTTACTTTACTATTTTATGTTTACAAAAATGTGTGTTTAAATACAAATGTGCATTAAAATATAATGAGATTACAATTTTAAATAAACATTTTTGAACAAAGAAATATGAAAAAACACATATTTTCTTATTTCATCCTTCATTAAAAAAAACAATAATGAATCTGTTAAAACTTGTTAACTAGTTATCTAGTTACTAATTTAACAGTCAAGGTTATTAGTTAACGTGCAGTGATATAGTATAAAGCAAGATTCTAGTTTCAAATGATATAAATAAAAACCTTTGTCTTTAGAAAAACACCTCTCGCTTGTTATTGATTAATCATTTATTTCACATGATTCTGATAACATGTAAAGCATAGCGTGTATAATAATGCTCCCTAATTTCAATAATTCATTGTGAGACTTGCAGAGATTGAACGTTTCACTGCACTTGAAGAATTTTGCGATTGAGACAGCACTTAAAAGGGACCTATTATACAATAATCACTATCATACGAGGTTTAAACACTAGAGACCATGTGTGAGTATTTTCATTAAAAAGTCATTTATTAATTTTTTTATAAACACACTTCATAAAAACAGCCGAAAAACACTTTAATTGACAAAATCTCTTTGTATGTGTCCTTGTGGGGCAAAGTCCAACCCGTCATTTGCAAAGATCTCATTTGAATTTAAAGCAACAGTCACCAAAAAGGCACAATTTGGATCAAAGCATAAAGGAGTCCGTTTTAAGAATGATATGAAATTATATGTGTGGTATTTTAAGCTGAAAGTCCACACACACACACACACACTCCAGGGACATTATTTTACATGTTGTAAAAAGCAGCATATTTGGTCCCCTTTAAAATCAACCCAGGCTCATTCTGAAAATGTACCCCTGTATGCATTTCTGGAGAGCGCTAAATACATCTCAGGAGCTATGTTTTTTGCAGTTTTCACAAAACCACCAGAGGCCGCTGTGTATGCCATATCTCAAATTTCTCTCACGAATGCCATTTGCGCCTGCTGTTCTTACGTAAATCCACCAGAGGCCGCTGTTGACTGACTAAATAATCGACTGACCCACGCTCCTTCCGTAAACCCAACCAATACTGTTTTCAAAAGCAGTGATTGACCAGCGCCTAACCCCTTCACTTAACCCAACCTACAGTTTTCAAAGGCAATCCAGAAAAAGAAAAGCCCTCGCTTGTTTTTTACCACGTTTTCAGATTTTACCACATTCTCACCCTGTTATTTACTTGCTTATTTTATTTTTTGGCTTCTGTTTTTGTCTTACCCACTTTCTGGAACCGTTCTTCGACAAACTCGAACCCCGTCATCGTGGCCATCTCCTCTCTGCATCTCAAGTCACATACACGGCAAGCTATCTGGACAAACTGGTAACAGCGGGAAAGCAGTCCATACGGAGGTCATGGGTCAACTGGTAGCGTGAAAAGGAACAGTGTCATACCGCCCCATAGCCTTCATTTTAAAGATGAAATGCAGCCATACGTACTTCTGGCTACATAATTCGCAATCTCCAGAAATGTATATTGGGCTACGTTTTCAGAGTGAGCCTATGTTGTTTAAAATAGTTGACTCCCTGATTAGTGCACTGACTCCTGAACAAGGGAACTGATTGAGACGCACCCAATATGACTATATATAACACATTATTCCAATGATGGGACCAATTAAGCCCCTTTTTACAAGTCTCTAAGGATTTAGTGAACTTTCAGCTCAAAATACCACACAGAGATTGTTTATAACTGCTTGAAACTGACCCATCTAGGCTCAGATCCAATTTTTGTCGCTTTAAATTAAAATAAGATTATGCTCCTGGCCCTGTTTTCAGAAAAAACTCTCGGTGACGTTCTTGTTGTAGGCTCTAACATTGTCCGAAACAAGAGCGACGCGCAGATCATTCCAGAAAAGTGGCTGCACTCGTGGGTTTCTGGGCCACGACAGAACAGACTTCTTGCAGAGACGCTTTCTCATCTGAAGGTACTTGAATTTGGGGAAGAGAAAATCCAGCAAAACCAGAACAGCAACATCCACCTTCTCATCCAGAAGTCTCTGCTGAACTAAAAGGAAGGCTTGGCGTACTATTCCACTTGCGTCAGAATAACCCCCAGGGCTGGTCAACACAAACACAGTTTTTCTGCTGCTGTAAACGGACTTGTGCAGATTCTCAATGCACGAGACTCCAGGAATCCAGTCACGTTCCTCTAAGCAAAGTCGAAAGCGCCATCTCCCCCGGTTCTCCAATCTCACAAGCATCTCCTTGTAGATCCAATCCCTGACTGCTTTATTACTGGTATCGAAGACCACAAATGCATCATACTGGATGTCCGCAGGGTTACCATTAGCTGGAGTGTGTCCCCGGTGTCCAGTCCACAGAATCTGGATTAAATACCACAGGTCCCAGCCGTAGAGATGCTTCAGGAGAGGAATACAAGTTGCTGCTAGTGTCAGTAGTGAAGTACAGAGGAAAGCGACTCCTCCGAATATCTCCTGGCATGAGCGAAGATCTACCGAGAGGACATTCACACCAGCTAATGACTCCGGGAAACCACAGTGAACCTGTGTGGTGAGATGCGGCACATCCAAATCGGTTTCTCTAAGAAATTTGGCAAACCCAGAAATAACACAACTGCAGGTAAAAGGATTGGCATGCAGGACAAGCTTGCAGGAGGACCTGTTTTTATGCTGCCCACCAGGAATGAAAGAACAACCCTTGTGGAATGGCAATGGGAGAGCCTGAACGTCAAGTATTTTCAGTTGGTTGTTGTTGAGATTGAGGTTTTTAAGGTTAACTGCCTGACTAAGGAATACCTTCGGGATTGCAACCAGTCGGTTGTGACTTAAATCCAATCCTGTGAGACGGAGATCAAAGTTAATATTAGGCAAGTACGACAGCATGTTTGAACTCAGATTAAGGTAGCAGAGTTGCTGGAGAACTGAGATGTTTGCCCATGGGAAATAAGTCAACATATTTAAGTCGACTCTGAAAACTTGCAGACTCAAAGGCAAGTTTACGATTACCTCTGGGGAGAGAGATTTGAGCTGATTTTCCGAGATGTCCAAGTGCGTAAGGTTGGTGAGTCCCTGAAAGAAGTTTATGTATTGATTACGCCAAGAGTCCCACATTATGTCCAAACGATTTCCAGAGAAAATAAGATACTTCAGAGAAGCACTGCTGAGGATGTTTGAGATTCGGAGACCAATGTGATTGTTTGCTAGACTTAGTATCATAAGAGACGACATGTGCGTAAGGAATGTGAACTGATGCCCCATTCCCTTCATTATAAAGTGGAACTCATTGTTGCTGAGGTCAAGAGCCTTTAGGGTGCCACTGACCTCCTGAAAGGCCTTGTCGGAATACAGGTCAATACGGTTGTACGCCATATTAAGGTAAGATAGCTTGCTTAGATGTGAGAATTGGTGGCCGTTTAAAGTTTGACTGATGTAGTTGTAGGACAGATCTACGCATGCCACTTTTTCCATGCCTCTAAAAGTGCTCGCATTCAGCCACGGGATGTTGTTCTGAGACAGGTCAAAATATAAGTTTTTAGAGCAGATTTGTCTTTTGAAATGCCACATGGAGAAATAAAAAGAACAGTAGTCCGGTTTAGAGCCTTGTGTTTCTGTCTTCAGGATGGAGACTTCTTGCATTTGGAGGCTGGATTGTTCATGGTCATGTTTTTCAGGCATTTGGTATTTCGCTTCAGAAGTGCATGTTGAAAAGCACAAACTAAAGGCGAGCATGTTTTGGGAAAGATCCACTCTTCTAATTGTTTTCAGCTGGCTAAGACCGTCAATGCTTATGTCGCAAATGAAGTTCATGCGTAAATCTAAGACTTCAAGTCTTGGAAGTTTGACCAAAGGTGCAATGCTGCGGTTTGACAGCTCTTTGAAGAAAAACCCACTCAGGTACAACTCTCTCAGAGCCACCATCTTCCCTATATATGGAGACAGAATTAATTCAGAAAAGGTTTTTAGGGGTTCATAGTTGTAGAGAAGATTGAGAATCACAACATTCTGGAGCTCTTCGTAAAAGGTGCCATTTTGGATGGTGAATGCTAGAAAGTTGCTTGAGAGATCTAGCTCTTGGAGCTTGTGTAGGTTTATGAAGAGATGTCGAGGAAGAGTACGAAGCGAGTTGCCTTGCAGATGCAGACTCACTAGAGAGTCTTTCTGGTCTAAAAAGGCATCCTGATGGAGCTCTAGAGACTGGTTGTTTGGACATGGGAAGCAGGGATCAGAAGCGTGGTCACACCTTTGGCAATTCCACCCAAGGTTAAGATGTCGCAGATGTCGGAGACTTGCAAAGGACTCTTTATTGATCTGATCAATTGTATTCTCTCGCAAGTCTAGACTTTCTAGTGAACCTGGAAGATATGAGGGAATAGTAGTCAAGTTGTTGTAACTAAGAGTAAGGTTCAAAAGCTCAGGAAGATCCTGAAACACACTTGAGTTGATAAAGTAAGGCTGGTGGCATGGGTTTGCGTAGAAACAATTCTTGCTCAGCAGCAGTTGCTTTAGTTGTGGTGTCCCTAAAGGTTTGATGATCTGAAAAATATTGTTGAATTCCAGTCCCAGGACTACAAGCTGCTTTGGTAGAGGAGGAATCGTCTTCAAGCTGTTCCCAGCTAACTGGAGGGAAGTAAGGTTTTTCAGTCTGACAAACGCATCCGGGTCGATATTCACGCTGCATAATGGCCATCTTGCCTCTTTAAGACGGTCAGATATACAGTTCCACATGAGACTGAGATACTTGAGATTGGGTAAACCAGAAAACGCATCACCTTTAATGTGGTGTATATGGTTGTTATTTAGGTTGAGCGATATAACTGAGGGAGAAGTGAACCTGGGGACTTTAGAGAGACGTCTGTGCTGGCAGTCCACATTTATGTGTCCATCTTTAGTGGAGTGACTTTCACACGGATAAAACTGAGGATGTGAAGCTGCGATGAGTTGAAACTGATTCAGAAGCAGAATCAAGGACATCATTGGTCCAAACATGGCCTGGAAATGAGAATAGGAATATCAGAAATGTCTATTATTTGCTTTTTTTTATAATGCTGACTGATACAAATATCATGACTAACTTTGTTATTTGACTAAAATCATCCAATATTATTAACATTAATACTACAGGGCTGTAACTAATGAAAATACTAAGGTGTGATAAATGCACAGCTAAAGTAGTTCCAGGTATTTTGACTGCATTACATTTCACAAAATAATAACACTAAACCAGCCATTTTGTGTGCAAAAAAGCACACACACAACAAATTAAGAGAATAAAAAGATAATAAGAATTCACCTCTTCATTCCATCTACATTTATTTATTAATAATAAACATTATTTTACATTTTTGCATTATTTTTTGTTACTTTAAAGTGTCCGTTTTATATTTTCTTCTCAGAGATAAACAAAATAATGATTATATGCATATTAATATGCTACTTATGCATGTAAAATCAAATTTTTTTAACATTTAATTGTATGAGGACACCAAAATGGTCTCATTTGTGACCCATAAAATAATATTATGTATACAGTGCGGTTGATTCTGATTGGCTGATGATTACTCTAAGGTGTTTGGTTATCGTCAGATAAACACACAGCTAAATAGTACCGGCAGGTTTACAGCACTTTACAGCTCCATATCACTTCTCTGAATTAGTTGTTTCACAGCTACAACTGTCCAAAAAAAATACAACAGAAGGAGAAGATGTGGAAGAAACTAGTGCGACACACAGGAGCAGTTTGAGAGCAGAAACCTGACAAAAGTCTCAACTTTAGGTGTGGGAATCATAGTACAAGCAGAATAACGCACTCCAGGCCAGTGAATTATTAGAAAATAATCCTTATAATTTCTTAAATGTGGTTCAAAGATGAGAAATCCCCTTTTAGAGTTCACACATCACATTCAATTAACAAAAGGGGTTTGATTTTTTTATTGTAATGTTTTAAATAACTTTTGAGAAAATAGAAGTTCAATAATATTCCATCATATTGCAAACAAAATAAACATATTCATTTCAAAATAAAAGCAATTCTGGGATCTACTTTTCTGGCTGTATTATATCTTTAAAAACTATTTTGTCTCAGACCCATGTGCAAACTATTTGATACCTTCCCTATAATCGAAATACACAAAATAATAATAATAATAATAATAATAATAACAATAATTATTATTAATAATAATAATAATAATTGTTTCCTCAGGCTATCTACCTGATGAACAGTTAAATATTCTCCTACTGTACAATAAACATCCAATACTTTCTCATACGCACTTGTACACAGCACCTTATAACCTGTATATTTATAACAAATCTGTACACACAATTCAACATTCAGATATTTTTTGACTAACTGCATCTCTGTTTAATGTTTATCGTATTTCTTTTTTCCATATTTATTTTGTGTTGTCACTTGTCAATTTATGTACACTGGAAGCTTCTGTAGCCAAAACAAACTCCTTGTGTGTGTGAAGCAATAATAATAATAATAATAATAATAATAATAATAACTTACCAAATGTTTGAAATCCAAATCTGACATGTCCACACAGCAGCGTGTCTTTTACATTCACAAGGGGAAGCAAAGAAACCAAGTAAAGCTAAGGCGAAATATATTCATATTACCGTAGTGAACATTGGAAGTGAAAGTCAGCCTATCAGGCAAACAGATCGAGGAACAGATGTTCAGAAGTGGTGAAGCATGTGATGAAACAGGGAGCAGTATTAGCTATTCTTGGTTATCGCTACTGAAAATAAAAGCATATTGAAGATTTATTAAAAACTATGCTGCTCTCGAAAAAAATAGGTTTGCTGTTTGTTCAAGCTACTTATTTAAGATGAGCTCAACACAGTTCTTACGGTTATTTTGGGACAACTTCATTGTTTTATGTTCATTCATTCATTCATTCATTCATTCATTCGGCTTAGTCCCTTTATTAATCAGGGGTCGAAACAGCGGAATGAACCACCAACTTATCCAGCATGTTTTACACAGCGGATGCCCTTCCAGCTGCAACCCATCACTGGGAAACATCCATACACTTCCATTCACACACATACACTACGGACAATTTTAGCTTACCCAATTCACCTGTACCGCATGTGTTTGGACTTGTGGGGGAAAACCGGAGCACCCGGAGGAAACCCACGTGAACACAGGAAGAACATGCAAACTCCAACCGCATTACGATCATGAAATCCGCATTACAGAAAGTCAAAAGATTTTATTGGAAACAATGCAGACTGCATTTCATCATTTACAACACATGAAGCTCTGAAAATCCTCCAGTGTTTCTGTTCAACACAGATTCTGAAGCACAGATGCAGTTATTAATCAATAAAAAAGAGAAGCTAAAAATCACTTGGTTAAGCGCTGGTTAGAGGAAGTGATGTCACAGAGAAAGGTGCTGGATCATCCACAGAGCGCCGTTCATGAACCCGTCTGATTCTGCGTCCACTTTGGACAGAGAGTGATTATTGCCTGGGTACCACAACACTCTGCGGGGACACACACACACACACACAAATACACCGGTAAAACACTGATCCACAGCAATGATTCACAGAAGAGCTGCACGCCCTACTGAAAAGAACAGCTTAAACCAGCCAAGGTTGTTTGGCTGGTTTTAGTTGGTTGACCAGCCTGGTTTTAGAGTGGTTTTGGCCACTTCCAGGCTGGTTTCCAGCCATTTCCAGCCTGGTCTTAGCTGGTCAGGCTGACCAGACTGGTTTAAGCAGGACATAGCTGGTTTTGGGTGGGCTCCCAGCCTAGCTAGGCTGGTCAAGCTGGTTTTAGCTGGTCATCTACCAGCCTGACCAGCTAAGACCAGACTGGAAATGGCTGGAAACCAGCCTGGAAGTGGCCAAAACCCCTCTGAGACTAGTTTAGGTAGTTTTTTTCAGTAGGGCGATTTAGAGAATTCTTTGATTCTGATTAAAAACACTATTTATGGTCGGATGTCGATATGGCTGCTGATATATATTGCATCCCTATTTATTTTGTTAAGTTAATATTCGGAAATGTGGGAGAATAACCGTGCAGCTCTGATAATGAGTGAATGTGGATGTACGCACCTTACGGGGACCTGCAGGCTCTTCAGAGCTCTGTAATATTCAATGCCCTGTTTATTAGGGACTCGCTTGTCATCTTCACCCAGCAGCAGAAGCACCGGAGTCTTCACCTGATCAAATAAACACATTGATCAACTTCATAAATCAAAGAAGCAATTACATTAGAGCAGTACACTGACAAAACTATCTATATAGGCTGAATTTAAGGAGAACATGCAAACTCCACACAGAAACACCAACTGACCCAGCCAGGATTTGAACCAGTGACCTTCTTCTGCTACCCACTGTGCTACCACGCTGCCCAGGCAAGCATCAAAAACACGGAGAAATCTAACAAGGAAAACGCTTCGTAAAGTTGATAAAGACTCAGCCATGTGTGCGTGAGCTGAGGTGTACTTATAGTCCTTGTAATCAGTGTAGACGAGCAGCAGCTGTGTCTGTGTGTGGATGACCAGATTATAGTCAGCTGGAGGAGTTGATGAGCGCAGAGAGTTCTGGGAGTTGTAGTTCATTCAGAATAAAACTCCAATAGAGAAAACACCGCTGGCGATCACAACAGTAATATTGTACATCAATGAGTAATGCTGCATTTCGCTCACCTTGGCAACGTGTTTTATGGGTGACTTGATCAGCATCTGCTCCAGAACTGCAGGTTCAAGATAAACATCTGGTTTATAGTCATATCCAGCTTCCATCGTACACCTGAAGACACACACACACACACACACACACACACACACACATAAATACATACAGATATATATATATACACATACATAAACACACACACACACACACACAGTGACGTACGCACACACACAGACACACATACAAATATACACAATCACACACAAACACATACACCCAAACAATCACACAAACCCACACCCACACACAAACATACACATGCATACAAACACACACACACACACACACACACACTCACACACCCAAACAAATCACACAAACCCACACACACACCCACACACAAACATACACATGCATACAAACACACACACACACACACACACTCACACACCCAAACAAATCACACAAACCCACACACACACCCACACCCACACACAAACATACACGTGCATACAAACAAACACACACTCATACACACAAACAAACACACACACACACACACACACACAAACAAACAAATACACACACTCACACACAAACATACACTCGCATACAAACAAACTCACACACTCACACACACACACACACACACACACAAAAACATACACACTTACACACATAAACAAACACACACACAAACACACACCGAATCACACACAAACACAAACATACACACACATACAGACACATACACACATACACACTCACACACATAAACAAACACACACACAAACACACACCGAATCACACACACAAACATACACACACACACACACACACACACACACACACACACTCATACAATACGGCCAATTTAGTTAATCAATTCCCCTATAGTGCATGTGTTTGGACTGTGGGGAAAACCAGAGCACCCGGAGGAAACCCACACCAACACGGGGAGAACATGCAAACTCCACACAGAAACACCAACTGACCCAGCCGAGACTCGAACCAGCAACCTTCATGCTGTGAGGCCACAGTGCTAACCACATTGAAAGAGTCTCTCACTGACAAAACCAAGCCCCGCCTACATTTGTTCTTGAATTGATTATAGAGCATAAGGGAAATAAAAATCCTGATCTGTGCCATTACCAGTCTGGGATGTCTGTGCCCCCCAACATGGATGCCAGATTGGTGACTGGATTTCGTGCCACACACGCCTTGTAAAACCCGGGATATTGTCCAATCAGATGACAAGCCAGAAATCCACCGTAAGATCCTCCAATCACAGCGACTTTCTGCTCATCAAAGCCGCCTCGCTTCAAAACACTGTCCACCGCAAACTGAGCAGAGGACAGCAGACAGATCCATCAGAACTCAATTATACACAATGATTTTGCTGTGAGCCGTTTCTGCTCACCGAGGCTGAATTAATGAGATCAAAAATACAGAAATAAATAATAAAATAAACTGTTTCACAATGCTCAAATTACTTCATCTGACTGTATTATAATATGTGCTGTGATGCTGTGTGTACCTGCACGTCTTTTACATCCTGAGTGCCGATGTTTCCTGGTAAGGAGAAGATATTATCCTGACCGAAGCCAAGCGAGCCTCTGTAGTTCACTAGAGAACACACGTGTTTATTTGATTTGAGCATACTCAACAGAAAACTTCTGTGATACTAATGTGAAGTCCATTTTCAGTTTCTCTGTTATTTACACCTCTTATTCATGCATTCATTCACTCATTCATTCACTCATTCATAGACCAACTCTGGTATTCATTCATTCAATCATTCATTCATTCAATCATTTATTCATTCACTCACTCTTTCATTTATTTCCCCACACACTCACTTTCTAATTCATTCATTTACTCTCTCGTTCATTTATTTCATTCATTCTTTCGCTCTATCATTCATTCACAAACTCACTCTCTTAATCATTCACTCACTCACTCTCATTCATTCATTCATTCATTCATTCACTCACTCACAGATCCACTCTTATTCATTCATTTACTCTCTCATCCATTCATTCATTCATTCATTCATTCATTCATATGCCCGCTCTCTTATTCATTGATTCACTCTCTCATCTATTCATTCATTCATAAATTCATTCACATGCCCACTATCTTATTCATTCATTCACTTTCTCATTCATTCATAGACCCACTCTTTTATTCATTCATTTACTCTCTCATTCACAGACCCACTGTTATTCATTCATTAATTAATTTACTCACTCTCTCATTCATTAACTCTCTTTTTCACACACTTTCTCTCTCATTCATTCATTTATTCATTCATTCATTCATTCACAGACCCATTTTCTTATTCATTCACTGTCTCATTAATTGATTGATTCACTTTTTCATGCATTCACAGACCCACTCTCTTATTCATTCATTCACTCTTATTTATTCATTCACAGACCCACAATCATATTCATTCATTCACTCTCTCATTCATTCATTGATTCACTTTCTCATTCATTCATTCATTAACTCTCTTATTCATTCACTCTCTCATTCATTAACACTCTCCTTCATTTATTCACACACCCACTTTGTTATTCATTCACTCTCGCATTCATTCTTCACACACCCACTCCCTTCTTCATCCATTCATTCATTCACTCTCATTCATTCATTCATTCACTCTCTCATTCGTTCATTCTCTAGTTCATTTATTCATTCACTCTCTCATTCATTCCTTCCTTCACACATCCACTTTTTTCTTCATCCATTCATTCATTCATTCTCTCGTTCATTCCTTCACACACCCACTCTCTTCTTGATTTATTCACTCTTTCATTCACTCACTCATTCTCATTCATTTGTTCACTTTCATTCATTTATTTATTACTATCTCATTCATTACTTTACTCACCCACTCTCATTCATTCATTCATTCATTCATTCATTCATTAACTTTCATTCATTCATTCCTTCATTCACTCATTCTCTCCTTCATTCATTCACTCTCATTTATTTATCCATTCTCTCATTCATTCACGCTCTTATGTTTTCCCTTTCTCATTGGTTCATACATGCTCTGATACATTTATTCACTCACTCACTCATTCATTTACTCACTCACTCATGTTTTATGTCTCCTAAGCTCTCGCCAACGATTCGAGCATTTAAACACTCTGAGGTGCGGATGATCAGGACTAAACGAGTGTTTCATGAGTGAACGTGTAGATAGATGAGCTGATGGAGTTTCTCACCCAGCAGAACACTGAAGCCCATCTTACACAGAACTGCAGTCGACAAGATCCACTCCGACACCAGCACCGAGTGAGGCCCGCCTGATACACACACAGAGAGATACGCAATCACATGCACACATACAATCACACCAACATACACAATCACACACACAAAAAATCACAATCACACATACACACACAATGACAAGGACACATATAGAGACATACGCACACATGCACACACACACAGTCAAATCAGCTGAAGTCATATTTACAGATGATGAAATATTAGTTCAATATTACTGACTGTATCACTATTACACTGTAATTAAGGGCACTAATGAACCGACCGTGTGGCATGACGATGAGAGGTAGTTTGCCGTCAGCTGGTGTGTCCTTTGGCTTCAGCAGAACACCATCAAAGTCCAAACCCGCTGATGAAGAACACACAGGGGATTTTATTTATTTAATAAAGTGCAAAACGTGATCACAACTTGATAGTGATTCCTTGAACACGCCAAGGGTTTTCATCTGCACAATACATCATTTTAGCATTCATATCGCAACATACGCACCAGCAAAAGTCAATGCGCGATGTTGAGTTTATATGTAGTGTGTTTGTGTGTGTGTGTGGTCACATGATGTGCGTTTTCAGCGGTATAATGTGGATGGAGGGCTGTTCAGAAATGCTAGATGAAACGCCAATGTGGACAAGGATCGTTTTCGCTCTAAAATGCCGTTTTAAAACTAAGATGTGTGTGAGCATGCATGTGTTGCTCTTACGGTATTGTGTGTTGTCCTGCTCGGGCGGTGGGCTGAAGTTGAGCGTCTGCCAGCTGATGTCACTCTGAGATTGAGTTTCCTCTAATGTGACCCAGGAAATCTTGCTTTCAGAGCCTTTCGCTGGCAGAAAGCCAACCCGCTGCACAACACAGAGTAATAATAATTATTATAATTATTATTATTATTATTATTATTATTATTATCATCATTGTCATTATTATTGTGATTATTATTGTCGTCGTTATTGTAATTATTATTATTATTGTTATTTTTACTGTCATTATTATTATCATTATTGACAATAATAATAAACAATAACAACAACAATAATAATAAACACAACTCATTTAGATCATCAAGATTTAAATGTAAATTGTGTAATGCAGTGTTTAGTATTGCGTAATGCAGTGTTTGGTATTGCGTAATGCAGTGTTTAGTATTGCGTAATGCAGTGTTTAGTATTGCGTAATGCAGTGTTCAGTGTTTTGCATGTATTGAATATGTGCACCAGGTCTGGAGGAGAGTTTGGTGAAGAGCAGCTGATGGCTATCAGATCTCTGTGGATGTTCAACAGATTCCAGCTTCCCTCCTGAGATTCTGCAGCAGCACAGACAACACTGGGATTAAATACAGTAAAGTACAGTACAGCACAATAGAGTTAAAAACAGAAAACGGTACATACGAGACGTGAGACGCGTGATTTCATGGCTTGAGGTGTCAACAACAAACAGTTCCTGCAAAACACAAACACACACACACACAAAACAGAAACTCATATAACAATGCTGGATTAGCTGGTTGTTAAGTTTTGATTTAGTTTACACCAATCCAATCAGATTAAATCGCTCGTTGTTATGGTCCCTTATGCTGTAAGGCTAACCTAGTCAGGTTAACTTATGGTTATTTATGCTTTTTTTTAATTCTACACACACACATATACAGTATGAGCAATATCACTCACATTCAGTTCATTCACATCTGCAGCTGACGTCAGAACAGCAGAAGCCGTTACTAATTCACTAACGTCACTGTAGAGCTAGTGTTTGAATGATTCTCTAGCGTAATGTCTAAAGTGATGATAAACAGCTGATTTTGCTCACATTTATAAGGCTGAACAGCATGAAATGCCATCAGTCTACAGAGATTTCCCAGTATCTCTCTGTTGCAATAGGGAGATCACAATAATTAACCCTGAAAAAGCCAAAGCAACACAAACACTGCCAGATTCTATGGTATAAATAAAGCACTACAGAATGCAATAGAAAGATATCGACTTAGAGTGTCACTTACCGGATTTATAACAATTTGATCAGCTGTAAAACTTACGCTGAGAAAATACTGTTCTCTCCCTTAAGGACTTATTATGTAGTCTCTGTCGCCATCTTGTGGCAGAACGTCAACCGTCTTTGCTCTGCTCAGTATGGCAGGCTGGCCGCCAATGTGCTTTGGATTAATAAAAGATTTAAAATAGGCACTATCTTTATAAAGAAACTGCATAGTTGCAATCTAAACAACTACATTCTCACCTTAATAAGCCTCAAAAGTAAATCATGTTGCCCAACAGCTGCAATACTTGTCAAACTGTAGTCCTCTGCTTGCCACTCGTGTAGGCGGAGTAATACACAAGAGTGAAGAGGCTGTACAAGTGCTGATATTATCTCACGGCTATCAGCCAATCAGATTCAAGAACCAGCCAGAACTGTTGTATAAATATATAGCAAAGCATTTTATTTAATAGCCTCGTCTCTGCATTTCTCAGCAGGATGTGACTTATATATTACGACCAAAAAAGTATTTCTGACAGGAGTAAATAAATATTTTAAAAAGACTTTTGTTGGAAAGGGAACAAAATTAAACCAAGAATATTCAGATTTATCGACAACACACATGCATTAGCTATATACTGTTATATATTTTCATGATGTGAATGCAGTGTGTGTACCTTCCGGCTCCTCTGAGCGCTGCAGAACAGCACACGCTCACTATCAGCAGACCAGCAGCGAGGAGACAACAGAGAGCTGTAGATCCCAGTGAAACCATCTGACAAACACACACACACACACACACACACACACACACACACACACACACACACACACACACACACACACGTTCACAAATATACACACACAACCATACATGCATATATGCACATGATCAAATACACACACACACACACACAACAAACACATGCATGCACAAATACATACCATCTCTGGCTCTCTGCACCACATCAACCACAACGCTGGTCTGTTTGGTGTACCAGTCGAACTGTGAACAGCAACACTTCATTGATTGACAGATTATATCGTCACATGACTGACATTATAAACAAGCTCTGCTCATGTCCAGCTTTACATTCAAATCTAAAGCTAGATAATCTGGCAAAAGTGCCTTCACTTTGCTTTGGAAAAAAGATATATCTATCATAAGCATCCACGCTTATGATGATTTCCACAAAACTGCACAACGCTGCAAATTTTATCTATGGTTAACCAACGGTAGGGGGAGAGCAGGCCGGCCGGCTTCACTCTCTATGGTGGGGGTGATGCGGCCCTCTCCACCCTGTGGGGCACCAATGGCAGATGTTGGATGAGCCCCCCCTCCTTCACTCTCGTCTACAAAGCAATTGGGGGGCACCGGCAGCAGACAACGGCACATAAACGGCACATAAGTCTGGTGCGTGAGTTTTACCAAGTGAGTGTTCCCAGACTTAAGTGTGGTGCCCGGGCAATGCTGGTGAACGGATCCATGTGGTAGTGAAGGTGGTCGGTCAGTCTCCCTCGGTCTCCGGAGAGTCCCGGGGGAGTGTAGAGGCGCGAGGGTGTCTCTCTTTTCCCCCCCAGCCAGCCAGTCAGCCAAATGGAAATTAGTACTTAGTAGAAGGTTACCGGTTTCCAACATTTTTCAAAATATCTTCTTTAGTGTTCAGAAACTCAAACAGGTCTGAAACAAGTGAAGGGTCAGTAATAGATTTTTTTGGGGGGGTGAACTGTCTCTTTAAAGGCTCACGAAACACCAAAGCACATGTTTTGAGCTGTTGACTCATAAATGTGTCCAAGAATTGTTCACGGGTCGTCCCGTTGCGCTTATAAAAGTGCTGCAACAAAGGTTTTGGTTCACGTGTGGGTTACAGGGCTCTGCTAACACACCAGAAAAATACGTTTGTAAGGAACATGTTTAACTCGAGAGCTTTTCACATCTGGAAATGGTGAAATCCTGATTTGCCGCTTGTCTTCTTTTCATAAAGACACGACTCCAGTTGGTGTTGATCGTCCTGTCTCTACAGATTTGGTAAGTGTGTGATCAGTGCTCTTTATGTTTATTCAGATGGAAAAGTTAGTTGGTATCATCAGCAGTACTCTTTCAGTGTTTAAAGACAGACCTTAATCAAAATGATTTAGTTACTAAGTGTACAGTACTTTAATATCACTACAATATTATTATTACAGCTGAAAGATCCACTGTAAATGCTGCTCTCCAAGTGTAAACATGTAAACACCGCAATCAAACTATTACCGTCATGGAGGATTTTTGCTACATTTTGTGACAGGATAGTCTATACACACACAGCTTTCTGACGCTGCCTACCCAGTGCATCTAAGTTACGGGGAAATGCAGAGGGTTTTTTTTCAAACACTATTAAAACTACACTCTTCCAGCAGTTCCTCGTATTCAATATCTAGTTTGTCATGGAGGGCATGCAGGAAATGTTCCTGAATGAAAGTGAAAGTCACAAACTGCAGTTAAAGTCTACAAATTAATACACTCCCACCTAAACAGAGCTGGACACACCCACTTTCCTGACTTTATTCAAAGTAGAGGTGTGAAAACACCCTGCTGAGACAGGAGGAGGAGGAGGGGGGGTTCATGGCCCTATAAATGTGTGTGACATTTATTTTGGAAGATTTTCAGGTAATTTGAACATATCTGTGATACATTTGGTCACTATAAACATGATATAAAATTGTCATACCGTTACATCTCTAAAACCCACACACACACGTAATACACACCACGCAGAGTCGGCTGCACTGCAGATGTGCACAGGAGACGCCCGACTCCAGATATACAATCCTGCAGTGATCAGGACTCAGACGAGGAGAACATACAGAGCTGGAGTCACTGGAGAGCTGATCTGAGAACACACACACACACACACACACACTTCAAACTCTTGACGGAATTTAGACTTTTACGTACAGGAGTTGGACAATGAAATTAAAGGTCTGGTTTTAGAGCACAGTAGTGCTAGTAGTAGTGCTAGTAGTAGTAGTTCCTCCTCAGTCCAGCATCAGACTGGTGTTGTGAATGACAGATACGAGTCCTGCATGGCGGCCAGAGGGATTCTGAGCTGTTCTTCTTCAGGATAGTGTTCAGGTCACTACATGATGCTGCTGGAGGAAAACCTTTCCAGACTCTCTCCTCCAAAACACCCCAAAGTGCTCAATAATGTTCAGACAATTAAAAAAACACTGTAGTGCATTTGTAGTATTACATGAGGAGACGAGGGAGGTTTTTGGAGAATTTGTTGGGTTTTCCTCAGTTTTGGGGAAAAATTGGGTATGGTTAAGTACATACATACAAACAAACATACAAATACATAGAGTTAACACACACACACATACACACACATACAAGCACAGACATACACACAAATGTAAAAGCACATACACACACACATAGTATCAGTGTTTTCAGTGCAGACTGATTTGAGACGGAAAGCTGCACAGGAGATCTTACCGCATTTCCCGCTGGCCAGATCCACATAAAACAGAGACGACCTGCAGAAAACACACTGATGTCAGCATGCTGGAAAACTACGGTGGCCGAGAGAGCTTAACGCACTGCAATTTAAGACAGCACATGCAATTCTCAAAACACCAGCAAATAAAGAAACGATCTCCATCAATCTGATAAATTCTCACAACACAAACAACTGAACAATCACGCAACGAGTGAGCGGTTGCTAGGCGCTTGCAAAGGTGTTCTGAGTGGTTGCTAGGCAGTTGCTAAGTTCCCAGGAGGTATGTATTTTTGCAGTTTTTGTTTTCGCAAATCCGCGAGAGGCCGCTGCATGCGCTTTTTCACTTCTCAAATGTCTCTCGCGGGTGCCGTTTGCGCCCACGCTGTTCTCGCGTAAACCCACCAGAGGCCGCTGTCAAACGACCGTCTGTCCGACTGGCTGAATTATTGACTGGGCGACCGGTCAATCAGACCGGCCGACACACCCTCCTCCTTCCCTGAACCCAACCAATTTAACCGATTGACCCACCCACCCGCCTGCCCGCTTACTTCCCTAAACCCAACCAATAATTTACAAAAGCAGTACAGAAAAGAAAAAGCCCGCGTCTGATTTTTCTACGTTTTCGGATTTTACCACATTCTCACCCTGTTATGAACTTGTTCACTTTTGTTTCTTGGATTCTGTTTTTGTCTTACCTGATTTCTGAAACCGCTCTTCCCTGGACTCGAACCCGGTTGTCGTCGTCGTCATGGTCAGCTCCTCTCTGCGTGTCAAGTCTGCCGACGTACAGGACGAGCTAACCAGACAAACTGGTTGACAAAGGGAAAGCCCTCCACACGAAGGTAAGCGGTCAGCCGGTAAGCGCTAAAAGGAATGGCGTCACACCGCCCTGTAGCGTTCGCTTAAACGAAATGCATCCATACGTACCGCCGACTACATAATTCACGGTCTCCAGAAACGTCCGCGGGACTACGTTTTCAGAAAGAGCCTGGGTTGTATAAACTAGCATGTTGTTCACATGAATTTAGAATGAATTAACATGTTGCTAGTATGATTAGTATGTCGTTAGTATGTCCAATGTAATGTCAATGGCAGTTTTTTTACAATGGAAGTCTATGGGACAGTTGCTAGGGTGCTGTAAGCGGTCGCTAGGGTGTGGCTAGTAAGTTGAAAGGTCATCAGTGATTGGCAGATTGGTAGTCTGAGTTAAATAAGGCCAACCTTAAGTCTTAATGACAGTCTGGCGGAAAGTTATGAGGTCAGAAAGTTTCAACCCAGGCTCATTCTGAAAACGTAGTCCCGAGGACGTTTCTGGAGACCGCGAATTATGTAGTCGGAGGTACGTATGGCTGCATTTCCTTTTTTAAGCGAACGCTGCGGGGCGGTATGATGCCGTTTCTTTTAGCGCTCGCCGGCTGACAGCTTACCTTTGTGTGGAGGGCTTTCCCGCTGCAACCAGTTTGTCCAGTTAGCTCGTCCTGTGCATCGGCGGTCTCGAGACGCAGAGAGGAGCTGACCACGACGATGACGACCGGGTTCGAGTCCTGGGAAGAGCGGTTCCAGAAATCAGGTAAGACTAAAACAGAATCCAAGAAATAAAGCTAAGAGGTTCATAACAGGGTGAGAGTGTGGTAAAATCCGAAAACGTGGTAAAAAAAAAAAATAATAATAAAATAAAAAATCAGACGACGGCTTTTCTTTTTCCGGACGGCTTTTGGAAATTGTTGGTTGGGTTTAGGGCGGGCGGGTCAATCGGTAAAATTGGTTGGGTTCAGGAAAGGAGGAGTCAATCATTCAGCCAGTCGGACAGACAGACGTTCGTTCGACAGCGGCCTCTGGTGGGTTCACGCGAGAACAGCGCGGGCGCGAACGGCACTCGCGGGAGACGTCCGAAAAGCCAAAAAGGCGCACACAGCGGCCTCTCGCGGATTCGTGAAAACCAAAAACTGCAAAAATACATACCTCCCGGGACGTATTTCGCGGTCCCCAGAAACCTCCTTGGGACTACGTTTTCAGAATGAGCCTGGGTTGGAAAGTTTGGTCCAATGTTAAGCCAATGGCACTTTTCTGAATTTTCTGGGTCAGTTTTCAGAAAAGTCGGATCAGTTGGAAAAGATATAGCAACTTAATTCAGTATAGTTTGGAGATTTGGAGTTAGTTTGGTGGTTGTAGTTTGAACGGTCTAGGAGGAGATGCGCTCTTAAAATAGTCTAAGAAGAAGATGGAAGAAGAATAAGTTTATGTCGTATAACAGTGTGTTTGCTTTCTCAAGTCACTGTTATAAATGCTTTACAAGTATTGTTCATTATTAGTTCATGTTAGTAAATGCATTAAGTGTAAAGGATGAGCAAAAAACATAAGTAACCTTCAGAAATTCACCTTCTGTTGCCGCAGGATTTGAGTCCCAGTCTGAAGGGCTCGTGCCACCAGCCCACAAACAGCAGACCGGTGTCAGCAGGAGCCCAGAACGCCTGCGGAAAACACCAGTGCTGTATTCATTAATTCAGTTGTGTGTGCGCTTGAGTGAGATGAGATGGATGTTGATGTGTTGGTCTTGGGAAATGCAGTCCCGCAAGTTATGTAATAATATGGCTTTTCTGAGTACCGAGTAATGCATTACTTAAATAATAAAGTAATAATATTTCAGCTAGGTGAGGTAGTAGGTTAGCACTGTTGCCTCACAGCAAGAAGGTCACTAGTTCCAGCCTCAGCTGGGTCAGTTGGCATTTCTGTGTGGAGTTTGCATGTTCTCGCAGAAGTGCAGAAGCTGAGACACACACACACACACACACACACACACACCTGTCCTGGAGAGATGGCGGCCGGGATTCCCTCCAGCACAGTGATGTTGCTGCCCTTAATGTCCAGAACACACAGCACTGGACTGCTCTTACTGACCAGAGCTTCACCCCAGTCCTCATAATACTCAAACTGATGACCCTGAGACAGACATACATACACACACACACAGAGTCACACAACACAAACCAAACTGATGACCCTGAGACACACACACACACACACATACACACAGAGAGTCACTAAACACAAACCAAACTGATGACCCTGACACACACACACACACACCGGGATGATTTCCTCCTTCTTGTCAGTCTTGATGGGCTCCTCTTCATCGGGGGTCTCGCTGGTCTCCGACCGCTGCTGTTACAGTGAAGAAAGAAAACATTCATTCATTCATTAAATCTTCATCATCATCTTCATCATAATCTTCATCATCATCATCATCATCATCCTTATCAGTGTGTGTTTTACTCATACCTGGAAGTAGGATTCAGTCTTTGGCCGTTTCTTCTCTGCGATGTAGAGGAGGTGCGTCTCCGAATGAGACCAGACCAAACAGCCAAACTGATCTGAGGACAGATACAATTTACACACATACAGACATATACATATATACATATACAATATACATCCATATAGATCCATACAGACATATACATGTATTTACACATATATACATATATACATATACATATATATATATATATATATATATATATATATATATATATATATATATATATATAAATACATATCTAAATTAAAACACTTATTCTGAGCCGCATTTATAAAAACAGTTCAGAGAATAAGTGATGATACTAAATATGATTCTAAATATGATACTAAATATGAAATAATAATGATAATCCTACTTTATAATATGCAAAACCTAGTGGTTTTAAGGGTCGTGGCGTAGTGGCAAAGAATCAAGATTTTAGATGACAATTAAAGTCTCCACCCACCCATTCTCATGTGCATTTTGGAATATCGCATACATTCATGCACATTCATGTTTTAGTGCTGGGCAAAGATTAATCACAACTAATCATATGCAGAATACAAGCTTGCTTTGTATATATATATTCATTATGTATATGTGATACACATCAATTAAAGCAAAACTATACAAAACATTTTTGTTACATATTCACACACACGCACACGCACACACACACACACACACACACACACACACACACACACGCGCACACACACACACACACACACACACACACACACACACACACACACACACACACTTAAATTATGTCAGAAGAAACTATTTTGGATGTGATTCATTTTGGCCCAAACTGAGTAGGATAAACTTTTTATGCGAAATGCACATAGACTACACCGAAAACCCATTTACAGATTAAATTCCAGCATGCGCATTTACAAAGGTCGTGTGATTTTGATCAAAAAGAAGTATAAAATCGTATAAACCATGGATGCCTTGAGGGTGAGCAAATCACAGAGTTTTCATGTTTTCTTTAAGTAAGGAACCCTTCTGTGATACAGTAAAGCCCTTGTGCATCGGAAAGCTTTCTCATTTATTCTGGACATTCATTATCTACACTGTGATTCTGTTATCTGCTTACACTCTCACACAACATGTGTTTTAGTCTTACCGTCTTCATAGACTTTGCCGTGTTTGTTGAGGGTGGTCAGATTAAGGCACTTCAGTTTTCTGTTCTTGTGCCAGATCTAGACAGACAGAGCAGAGTCAAGCCTCTAGTTTAGTTAAAGCACGTGTGTTCTTCATTTCCAGTGTATAAATCACGCTTATAGAGGTGAGATTAAAGTCAAAGCAATAACAATAAGAAAATCATGCTCGAGTTGCACGGTGGCTCAGTGGTTAGCACTGTGGCCTCACAGCAAGAAGGTCGCTGGTTCGAGTCCCAGCTGGGTCAGTTGGCATTTCTGAGTTTGCATGTCCGGGTGCTCCGTTTTCCCCCACAGTCAAAACACATGCGCTATAGGGGAATTGATTAACTAAATTGGCCGTAGTGAATGAGTGTGTGAATGAGTGTTTCTCAGTACTGGGTTCCAGCTGGAAGGGCATTCGCTGCGCAAAACATTTGCTAGAATAGTTGGCGGTTCATTCCGCTGTGGTGACCCTTGATGAATGAGCGGGACTAAGCTAAAGGAATATGAATGAATGAGACTCATGCTCCCGAGAGACTCTTCTGAAATGAACAAAGGAATAATGCAGAAAAGGCCATTCTGTATGTAATATCAATACAGGCCTATCTAAAGGGTTAATGCCGCCAGCTGATGATCAGCAGTAAAACTGACAAATTTCCCAAGAGGGAAAACCAGCAACACTCAAGAATGCATGATTATATGCTGTCACGGCTTTGCAATCAAAACATGTGGTTATAATAGAAGTCAATAAGTCAAAAACAGCACCAACCCAACCAAAGGGGAGTCAATCTGAACAGAGTGTTTGTTGAGTTTTTGAAACTATTCAAAGCATTTATCCCAAAATATGAGTCAAAATAAAAATCTGTCAGCAAAAATCATCACATTTCCTGAAACACAGGGAAAGTTGTGGCCAAATTAAGACTCAAAATCACCTCAGAGTGGATATAAACAACCCAACAGCACACAAGGGTTAACATGCACTTCACACACTTGTTAAATCACACAAACTACCAAAGTAGTAGAAAGTCTTGAGTTATACACACAGTCATACTGTAGGAGAATAAGCGAGCGCTCTGACCTCCAGGAACTGCTTTTCTCCTCCTTCAATGGTGTTTTCTCTCAGCACAGCCTTCATTTCACCAGATAGAGAATCCACACTGAGCAGCCTGAACCACACAGAGCCCAAAACAGACACTTACTTTATTTACACAAAATATTTAAGATGTACAGCACATCCGGAAAGTATTGATAGCGCTTCACTTTTTCCACATGTTTTTATGTCACAGCCTTATTCCAAAACGGATTACATTCTTTTATTTCCTCAACATTCTACACACAATCCTCCATAATGAAAATGTGAGTTGTTGAAATTGTTGCAAATTTATTAAAAATAAAAAAGCTGGAGCTCCTCTCTCCACAGAAGAGCGCTGGAGCTCAGACATAGTGACCATCAGGTTATCGATCACCTCTCTGACTAAGGCCCTTCTCCCCTGATCACTCAGCTTAGATGGCCAGCCAGCTCTAGGAAGAGTCCTGGTGGTTAAACATCTTCCACTTACGGATAATGAAGGCCGCTGTGCTCATTGGAGCTTTCAGAGCAGCAGAAATGTTTCTGTAACCTTCCCCAGCCTTGTGCCTCCTCCTGTCTCGGAGGTCTAAAGACGATTCCTTTGTCTTCATGCTTGATTTGTGCTTTGACATGCACTGTCAACCCTGGGCCCTTATAGACAGGTGTACGCCTTTTATCAGGTGTTTTATCTTTAATAAATTTGCAACAATTTCAAAAACTCTTTCTTTACATTGTCATTATGGGGGATTGTGTGTAGAATGTTGAGGATTTAAATGAGTTTAATCCAGTTTGGAATAAAGCTGTGACATAAACAAATGTGGGAAAAGTGAAGCGCTACCAATACTTTCCGTATGGACTGTACATGTCTTGCCCTCATGTTTATATCATGTTCATTATTATTATTATTATTTTCTTTCTCTCTCTTGTATCTTTTTATTGACAATGTAATTCCTATTCTGTATACTAATATTCTAACAGGTTTTTTTGCAATAAAAAAACGTACTCTCCCTTGATCTCAGTGCAGTTTCCCGAGGGCCTGGAATAAACCACCGATTTGTCATCGTGAAACACAATGTACTGCCGACAAAACTTCACACTCTCGTTCCTCTCCAGATCCCGCTGAGTCCACTCTGAAACACACAAACGAATTATATTTACTCTTAATATTTATTTACGGTGTAAATGACAAAAACAGCTGCGTTCAGAGCCGATCGTCTTGTTTTGCTCCCCGATTGTGGAATTCTCTACATTTTCCTATTAAGAATTGATTTCAAGAGTTCACACTGAGCTGATGATTGATTATAAAGCGTGTTCGGCATGCTCATAAGATCATCGAGCCCGGGGCTCCCTCCCGTTACAGGGCGAGAGGAGAGTTTGAGCTCAGATAGGTCTCGAGAACTCCCCCGCTTGATAATTGTGAATGTAATTTATGAATAACTATGGAGAGAATAAGCTGAATTGATCGTTCGTCTATGGTGTCAATTTGATTTGGTCAATTTACTTATGATACATGTTTTTGGTCTGTGGGAGGAAACCTGGAGAGCCCGGAGAAACCCACACAAACATGGGGAGAACATGGACTCCAAACAGAAATGCCGACTTGGCCAGGTAAAGACGTTAACCATTGGTGCTAACCATTGAGCCTCAGTTAATGCATTTCTCAGAACAGTTAGTCATTTGTGCACATCACAGTAGCAGTTTCTCATTCCTTCCACCAAACTGCGAATGCTTTTGGACATGCATCAACTGCTTTCATACAACTCTCTGCTGTTTTATAACATTATCATAGTCCTCATTACATTTCTTGAGTCAGTACATACAAAAATGTTGCACTAGTTGTCAAAATCTCTCAAGCAAATTTTATTAAAATTTTTAAATATTTTTTTTCCTGAAAATGTCTTCTGAACTGAACAGTTTGATGAATGATTTGCAGGCCTGTGTGTGTTGTCAGAACCATTGAGAAAAACTAATATTGTTTGAAAGTTTGGCAAAATATTTTATATGTTGGGTTTTATTTTGAAAAGAATGCTTATTTTATTGGGAAATAAATGTTTTGTCTGTTATTTCATTAATATAAACAGACTTTTTCCACAATCTAAATAGTTGGGTTGGTAAGAGACACATCACCTTTCTGAAAATATACATTTTATAATCCCACCGCAATAAAAATATACGTACACTACTGTGAATCTATGCATAACAGGGTTGACACAATTTGAGGTTTGTTTACTGTTTTTCTGCTTGCAGTTTATTTGTATGCGCTGGAGCTTGACCAACATTTATTTCTTACAGCCTAAGGTCTAATTAATACAACAACTATGTGGTTACATAAAAAATCTCAAACTTTTTTTGGAAAATTCTGACATCTCTGAGGCACTTTATAGTGATAATGACCCTTGAATATTGGGTCTGAAATGACATGTAGCGACTTCAAAACAACACCAGCACCATTTAACTGACTGTGAACAGTGTTGTACTGTGATTGTCACTGGCTGATAATAAGATTTCACTGTTTAGAATTTGCAATCAATGCTTTACTGTAATATTATTAAGCAGAACGTCTGAATATGCGAATTTAAAACCAACTTTACCTCAGTCATGTAAGATCCAGAGGGTTATTTAATGTGTGTGCAATTTAAAAACTATTAATCTGTTAACAGCCTAGGCTGGTTGGCTGATTTAGCTGGTTGACCAGCCTGGTTTTAGAGGGATTTTGGCTATTTCCAGGCTGGTTTCCAGCTATTTCCAGCCTGGTCTTAGCTGGTCAGGCTGGAAGATGACCAGCTAAATCCAGCTAAAACCAGCCTGACCAGCCTGGTTTAAGCTGGGCATAGATGGTTTTGGCTGGGCTCCCAGCCTGCCTAGGCTGGTCAAGCTGGCTTTAGCTGGTCATCTCCCAACCTGACCTGCTAAGACCTGGCTGGAAATCAGCCTGGAAATGGCCAAAATCCCTCTAAAACCAGGCTGGTCGACCAGCTAAAACCAGCCAACCAGCCTAGGCAGGTTTAAGGTGGATTTTTCAGTAGGGTTAAAATCTAATTAAATTTTCGTGTGACATAAAAAGATGAAAAAAGCCCGTTTATACCTGTGTAGATGTTGCTGTAATGTCCGCCATGTCGTGAGGTGAGCACCGGACCCACATCAGCACGACACAAGCCGGGGAAACGGCACTGATCCCGGTACAGCTGAGCGATCTCCACCGGTTCCCGGAGCACCTACAGCAGCAGCGCGCGCACACGCAGAGAGAGAGAGAGAGAGACACCCACACACACAGACGGAGAGAGACAGAGTTGTGCGCGTTCAGCAGCAGTGAACAGACTGAAAGCATCTCAGTGTAAATTATATTTCAGTGTTTAACTGTTTAGAGTTTGCAAACAATGCTTTTCTGAAACAATATTAAGCAGAACATCTGAATATGCGAATTTGAAACCAACTATACCTCAATCATGAAAGATCCGAAAGAGTTTAATTTGTGTGCAATTTAAAATCTATTAATCTGTTAAAATTAAATGAGTCTTTTAATCTTTTAAAATGCAAAAAAAGCCCGTTTATACCTGTGTAGATCCTGCTGTATTGTCCGCCTTATCGTTTAACTGTACCATTGAGCCCATGACAGCACCGAGTGAGAAGAGTCAGTCAGAAATCCGCCCGCTTATCATAGAGCTGAGGGGGCGGAGCTACCGCGACCGCACTCTTCTCTCATTGGTCAGACGCGATAACGTGCGTGTTAATTTTTTTCATCTGAAAAAGAAGTTATTTATTTATTATTTATTTATTTAGTTATTTATTGTTTATGCAATAATAATTAAAATATATACAATGTGTGTGTGTGTGTGTGTGTGTGTGTGTGTGTGTGTAGGCCTATGTATACTATTATGTATATACAGGCCTATATAACGGTGACGCAGTGGGTAGCAAAATCACCTCACAGCAAGAAGGTTGCTAGTTTGAGTCCCGGCTGGGTCAGCTGGCGTTTCTGTGTGAAGTTCCCCGTGGTGGGTTTCCTCCGGGTGCTCCGGTTTCCCCCACAAGTCTAAAAACATGTGGTATAGGGGAATTAGGTAAGCTAAATTGTCCATAGTGGATTTGTGTGAATGAGTGTGTATGGGTGTTTCCCAGTGATGGGTTGCGGCTGGAAGGGCATCCGCTGTGTAAAACATATGCTGGATAAGTTGGCGGTTCATTCCGCTGTGGTGACCCCTGATTAATAAAGGGACGAAGCTGGAAAGAAAATGAATGAATATGTATATAAACTATTTGCAAAATGCATATTTGTGTGTGTGTGTGTGTGTGTGTGTGTGTGTGTGTTTATTATTTGCAAAAATAAGTGTCAAGATTCGAAAGACTTTACTTTGAATGTTTTTAGGGAAGGGGGAAGTGTGCAGGTGTGTATGACACGTGCAGCAAAACTCACCTGATGTGATGAAGACAGGTAATACTCCAGGCGGTGTGTGTGTGTGTGTGTGTGTGTGTGTGAATTTTCACAAAAATTCCTCCAGATTCCTTGAATCTATAATGATGTTCTGCACTGTTGAAGGTGAAATATCCACATGTCTTCCTCTCGCTCTCTCTCTGAGGAAGTTTACCTGACTAATTTCACCAGTTTACCTGATTAGCCCTAACCTGCTCCAGTCACAACTGGAATGTGTTTAAAATGTGTTTAAAAATCCCAAATAGCTGTTTATTTTGAAAAACAAAAAATAAAAATGACGAGGAACACATTAATAATGTTTGTTGTATTGTATTGTAACTTTCCCCAGCCTTGTGCCTTGAGACAATCCTGTCTCAGAAGTCTACAGACAATTCCTTTGTCTTCATGCTTGGTTTGTGCTTTGACATGCACTGTCAACCCTGGGCCCTTATAGACAGGTGTACACCTTTTTAAATCACGTCCAATCGACTGAATTGACCACAGGTGAACTCCTATGAAGCTACTGAAACATCTGTGGATATAGAAAGCTGAGCTCAGCTTAGAGCTTCACACCAAAGGCTGTCAATACTGATGTACATCTGATTTTACAGATTTTTATTTTTAATAAATTTGCAACAACTTCAAAAACTCTCTTCACATTGTCATTATGGGGGATAGTGTGTAGAATGTTGAGAAATCAATGAATTTAATCCATTTTGGAATAAAGCTGTGACATAAAAACATGTAGTGAAGCGCTATCAGAACTTTCCGGATGCCCTGTACTGTAAGCTACACTATACTATCAAATATTATCACACACGGCATCTTCTATAATTTGATGAAAAGTGTGTGCATGATGCAAATACCATGTGTAATTCACCACAGCTGTAAAGTACTTGGGAAAAAGTTCTTAAATTTGACTTTGGTAAAGGTGTAGGAGCGCTGTGTCTGTACAAATAAGACATTCCAGGATAGGTCAGAATCAGCTCATTACCCTCAACACACCAGAAACTTAAATACATTTGATTAACCAATGGGATGTAATTGAATAGGGGGCAACCCGGTGGCTCAGTGGTTAGTTGGTTCGAGTCCCGGCTGGGTCAGTTGGTGTTTCTGTGTTGCGTTTGCATGTTCTCCTCATGTTAGTGTGGGTTTCCTCCCGGTGCTCCGGTTTCCCCCACAGTCCAAACACATGCGGTATAGGGGAATTGATCAACTAAACTGGCCGTAGTGCATGAGTGTGTATGGGTGTTTCCCAGTACTGGGTTGCGGCTGGAAGGGCATCTGCTGTGTAAAACATATGCTGGAATAGTTGGCGGTTACTCTTTTGTTTTTCTCCTGTTTCGCTAAACAAACAACCAACTGAACAGAGGAGGGTCTCATGACCTTAAGGTTAACTTCACACCTTTCTCCAAATTTCAGGAGGTAAATTATTGACCCTCAAGCATGACCAAACGGCCAGAGAAGGGTCTCCGGACCTTAAGGTTAACTTTCTCCAAATTTCAGGAGGTAGAATATTGACTCAAAATTGACCTCAAATTTGTGCTTTGCAATCCGAAATAATGAGCAGCTAGCTGAGAGAGAGCGGGCCTGATCAACTCACTCTTCTCTCCTACCTAATAGGCCCACCTTTGGCCAGCACCCAAATTTTGACTATAGGTGAGGGTTTCCTCCTGAAATATTGGAAGCTCAGCTGTGGGATGAGTGCACATCGCCCGGCATTCTCGGACACACATGTTGGTTTTCCAATGTGCAGTGGCGGATTTAGGCATGCCAACATGGGCGATCGCCCAGGGCACCATCTTGCTGGGGGCAGCATGGGGAGACGGTGAAAAAAAAGTGCCCCAGTAACAGCTTTGAGACAAAAAAGGACTTTATGCAAGTGTATTAATTTAGAGTGGTTATCCCAGAATTAAGACGTTAGGGGCTATTCACATTTGGCGTATTTTGCACACGAAACACACATACATATATAGATATAGAGAGGGGGTATGTTTGGGGTGGTTTCGCCCAGGGTGCCATTTAAACTAGAATCAGGCTCCCCAGTCTTTGAAGAGGAAAATGATGGCACGTCTCTGAGGTTATATATGCTTGGGGTTTCATTATCTGTCTTTTATTCATGTAATCATTATTTCATGATAAGCCTTTTGTGCAGTTTTGTTGTATTTCGATTACTGATGTTCATGAGTATGATTCATGATTATTGACTATTACTGTGATAATCGATATCAGCAATAAACTGTTGTTTTGCTTGATTAGTAAGGTGTGTGGACCGTTATTGGTGCCTCCTCTTGTCGATTAGCACCACACTTGTCTCACTTGCATAAACACAAACCATACTAAAACCTTTTTGGTAATGCTGAAACATGTTACATGCTAAAATTTGGGGCATACTAAAACAACCATTTGTTAAAGACTGTCTTTAACTTGTTTTTAGGGACGGGGGAAGTGTGCAGGTGTGTATGACATGTGCAGGAAAATTCACCTAGTGTGATGAATACAGGTAATACTCCAGGCAGTGTGTGTGTGTGTGTGTGTGTGTGTGCGTGCGTGCGTGCGTGTGTGTGTGTGTGTGGGTGTGTGTGTGTGTGTGTGTGTGTGTGTGTGTGTATATATATTATTAGACAGGTTACGTCCAGAGGACAAACTCAGAGAATGTTGACGATTTAAAGTAAAATGTAGTATTGAGTATTGACTTTAAATATCACTTTAAGCTGAATACTAATATCTCTCATCATGGCAAAGAGAAAGGAAATCAGTTATTAGAAATGAGTTATTAAAACTATTATGATTAGAAATGTGTTAAACAGAAATTGGGAAGAAAATGGGGGGGGGGGGGCGGGGGGGGGTAATAATTTTCTCTGCCAACTGACATGCCAGTAAAACCTGGCACAGATGGCAGTACGAGTAAAACTCATCCCGAGGCCCCCAGAGATTATACAGTGCCACTGATGCAATCCAAGACCTGTGAAGGGATGATCCCAAGGTTTCCACAATCCTGGACCAGGCCGTATCCTGAGCAGCTGCTGTGGTGGTCATGGAGGAGTAGAGAGCATGCATCTGACTCCTGTGATGCTCCAGGGACAGACAAGTCTTCGCTGACGTCCAGTGTCCTCCAGCACCTAGACTGCAGCGCTGCACAAGACGTTTGGCCAGTGGAGAAATGGTCGTGCCCAACTGAGCCTGGTTTCTCTCAAGGTTTTTTATCCTTCACTTTCGCCAATTGAAGTTTTTTCCTCGCAGCTGTCGCCAAACCAAATTTCAATCATGAAATCCGCATTACAGAAAGTCCGAAGATTTTATTGGAAACAATGCAGAAATTTACTTACAGTAGTCCACATCTCAGAGAATAACCCCAATACACAAACCCGAGCACCATCAGGACCAGTCAACACCATGGCACAAATATAACTCACCAATAACTGAAACCGCTAACACTTTACTGAAATGGGTTTATAAGATCGTCATGACACCATATAATTATGTTATGACAGATGTCATGAATGTGAATGAGTTATGACCCCCGTTATTAAGTGTCATTCGCTCAATTGTGTCATTTTAAGGGCAAAGATGACTTGGTTCGTTATGACAACCTGACATCACAACCTGTCTTCGACTTTGTTATGACAACTTGATGTTACCAAGACAACAAAACTCGTCATAAATCCGTCATAAACATGATTGTCATGAGGCCTTATAACTGTAATGAGACAATAAAATGTCTTATTAAAAGTCTCATGACTGTCAAATGATATTAAATGACATTTTAATGACAAATTCAGCTTGTGCCACAGTAGTTGAGGTCAAGAAAAATATTAATGTTATAAAATTCAAGACATATTTATAATGCCTCATGGTAGTCATGTTTATGACGGATTTATGACAGGTTTTGTTGTCTTGGTAACATCAAGTTGTCATGACAAAGACAAAACAGGTTGTGATGTATTTGTTTATGTCAAGTTGTCATAACAACCAATGTCATCTTTGCATTTAAAATACCATTGCTGAGCAAATGACACTTCATAAGTCATAAGCGTGCATGAAATCTCATTCACATTTATAACACGTCATAACATGATTATAAAGGATTAATGACACCACTTCAAGTCAAGTGTTCCCCTAAAAACGAAAGCATTAATAACAGAAAGCAGTGACAGAACTCAAACATGTTTCTGCTTCTGATTTCTGCTGTCTTTTACTGTAGATGAACTTTAAAACAGACTGCATTTCATCATGTACAACACATGAAGCTCTGAAAATCCTCCAGTGTTTCTGCTTCTGTTCAACACAGATTCTGAAGCACAGATGCAGTTATTAATCAATAAAAAAGAGAAGCTAAAAATCACTTGGTTAAGCGCTGGTTAGAGGAAGTGATGTCACAGAGAAAGGTGCTGGATCATCCACAGAGCGCCGTTCATGAACCCGTCTGATTCTGCGTCCACTTTGGACAGCGAGTGATTATTGCCTGGGTACCACAACACTCTGCGGACACACACACACACACACACACACACACAAATACACCGGTAAAACACTGATCCACAGCAATGATTGACAGAAGAGCTGCACGCCCTACTGAAAAGAACAGCTTAAACCAGCCAAGGTTGTTTGGCTGGTTTTAGCTGGTTGACCAGCCTGGTTTTAGAGTGGTTTTGACCACTTCCAGGCTGGTTTCCAGCCATTTCCAGCCTGGTCTTAGCTGGTCGGGCTGGAAAATGACCAGCTAAAACCAGCTAACCCCAGTTTGACCAGCCTGTTTTAAGCAGGACATAGCTGGTTTTGGGTCGGCTCCCAGCATAGCTAGGCTGGTCAAGCTGGTTTTAGCTGGTCATCTCCCAGCCTGACCAGCTAAGACCACGCTGGAAATGGCTGGAAACCAGCCTGGAAGTGGCCAAAACCCCTCTAAAACCAGGCTGGTTAACCAGCTAAAACCAGCCAACCACTCTAAGACTAGTTTAGGTTGTTTTTTTTCAGTAGGGCGATTTAGAGAATTCTTTGATTCTGATTAAAAACACTATTTATGCTCGGATGTCGATATGGCTGCTAATATATATTGCATCCCTATTTATTTTGTTAAGTTAATATTCGGAAATGTGGGAGAATAATAACCGTGCAGCTCTGATAATGAGTGAATGTGGATGTACGCACCTTACAGGGACCTGCAGACTCTTCAGAGCTCTGTAATATTCAATGCCCTGTTTATTAGGGACTCGCTTGTCATCTTCACCCAGCAGCAGAAGCACCGGAGTCTTCACCTGATCAAACAAACACAAGCATCTTCACCATAAGCCCAGCAGATATACTGTAATCAGTGAATAATACTGTAAATCAGTGAGTAATGCTGCATTTCGCTCACCTTGGCAACGTGTTTTATGGGTGACTTGATCAGCATCTGCTCCAGAACTGCAGGTTCAAGTTGAATGTCTGGTTTATAGTCATATCCAGCTTCCACCATACACCTGAAGACACACACACACACATATATATATACATAAATACATACACACACATAAACATACACACACACACACACACACAGTGACGTATGCACACACATAATCACAAATATACACAATCACACACACAAACATCACAGGTGAATACCACAATTAGTTCACCAACAATCTGAAATAGATATATAAAATAAAAATATCTTATCATATGTTGTTTATCATTAAATAACAAATAAACAATGCAAAAACTGTACATTTAAATTGTTTATTATTATTTTCTTTTTATTTGCCTTTAATTGATGCTTATTTTAAATAATTATTTTATTATTTTAATTATTACATTTTTTGTGTTCTAGGACCAAACTCACTCACATGAGATCCACCAATAGCACACCATCAACCCACAACCATCCAATCAGTTCCCTTCTGACAAAATCAAGCCCCTCCTACGCGTGTTCTTGATCCAGAACTGGATGTGGAGCATAAGGAAGAAAAAACCTGATCTGTGCCATTACCAGTCTGGGATGTCCGTGGTGCCGACCATGGATGCCAGATTGGTGACTGGATTTCGTGCCACACACGCCTTATAAAACCCGGGATATTGTCCAATCAGATGACAAGCCAGAAATCCACCGTGAGATCCTCCAATCACAGCCACCTTCTGCTCATCAAAGCCGCCTCGCTTCAAAACACTGTCCACCGCAAACTGAGCAGAGGACAGCAGACAGATCCATTATACACAGTCAAATACACTGACTGTAATGAGAGTTTTCTGCTCACCAAGGCTGATTCAACTTGAATCAAAAATACATTAATAAATATTTAATTTAGTAATTTATTGATGGATTGATTGATAAAACACTGCTTAAATCAATATTTCACATCATTACAAATCGCAAACTATCTAAAAAAATAATATGAAATGCAAAACTTATAATGATTAAAAATAAGTGCAAAACTATTTATGCAGATTTATATGGTTTAGCCTTTTCTGCTCAGTTATTAAATGACTATTTTATCTGAAGGTATTGTAATAACATAAACATGGAACCCTATAGTTAAGTGTGACCACAGACTGTCATATATGTGCACGTTTTCAAAGCATTTGTTGTAATATCTTTATTTATCTGCTTATATAAATAAAAAATAAATAAATTCCGTTAATATTTCACATCACAAAGACAAGAAGCATCTTAAAAATAAACAAGGATTCAAAATAAGTGCAAAACTGTTTTATATATATAAAATTTATAATAAAAATTTATATATTGCTTGCCTATCTGAATGTGCTGTAATATTTTGTTTAATCCGTGTGTTGTGCTGTTGATTTGTCAGTGGCCATATATGCTATAGGACCCCACAAAAAAATCTAAACTATTTAATTGGTTTATAATAACTATTTATAGAAAATATAGTCCCACGCCACACTATGAGCAAAACTAAGGAGGATTCAATAGTACACATTCTTCATTAAGATTGTGTTTACTAACTTGGACATGTGAACAATATCTCAAAGAGTGTGAAACACTCATTTATTTGATGGTACCTGCACGTCTTTTACATCCTGAGTGCCGATGTTTCCTGGTAAGGAGAAGATATTATCCTGACCAAAGCCAAGCGAGCCTCTGTAGTTCACTAGAGAACACACAGACATGAGTGAAAGAAAGAGAGAAAGAAAAAGAGAATTATTGTGTGTCTCTGTTTGTGTGATCAGACATATTTCAGACTATACTGAGAATGTTTTTATGAACACACCGCTGTTGACATAATGTGATATTTTTAAAACACTCCATTGAATTTTAACTCACTTTTTTGATGTATTCATTTATTCATTCATTCTTTCATTCATTCATTCATTCACTCATTCACTCATTCACTCACTTATTCCCTCATTTACATTCAATGATTTATTTATTCATTCATTCACTGTCATTCCCTCATCCACCCATTCATTCATTCATTCATTCATTCATTCACTCATTCCCTCCATTATTAAAATATTCATTCATTCATTCATTCATTCATTCATTCATTCATTCACTCATTCCCTCCATTATTAAAATATTTATTCATTCATTCATTCATTCACTCAGTTATTCCTTGATGCATTCATTCACTAACTTATTCGTTTATTTCCTCATTCATTCACTCATTTATAAAATTATTCATTCACTCATTCATTCTTTCATTCATTTATTTACTGATTCGTTCACTCACTCATGTATTCAATAATTCTTTCATTCACTCATTCATTCATTCATTAATTCACTCATTCCCTCCATTATAAAAAGATTCATTCATTCACTGTTATTCCTTAATGCATTCATTCAGTAACTTATTCATTTATTTACTCATTCATTCACTCATTCATTCACTCATTTATTAAATTATTTATTCTTTCATTCATTGATTCGTTCACTTACTCATGTATTCAATAATTCTTTCATTCACTGATTCATTCATTCATTCATTAATTCACTCATTCTATCCATTATTAAAAGATTTATTCATTCATTCATTCACTCAGTTATTCCTTAATGCATTAATTCACTAACTTATTCATTTATTTACTCATTCATTCACTCATTTATTAAATTATTTATTCACTCATTCATTCTTTCATTCATTTATTCACTGATTCGTTCACTCACTCATGTATTCAATAATTTTTTCATTCATTCATTCCCTACATTATTAAAAGATTTATTCATTCATTCATTCACTCAGTTATTCCTTAAAGCATTCATTCACTTATTTATTTATTTACTCATTCATTCACTCATTTATTAAATTATTTATTCACTCATCCATTCTTTCACTCATTTATTCACTGATTCGTTCACTCACTCATGTATTCAATAATTCTTTCATTCATTCACTCGCTTATTTATTCAATTATTCATTCACTCATTCAATTATTCACACACTCATTTATTCAAGTATTCATTCGCTCATTCATTCATTCCCTCATTTAATTCAATTATTCATTAACGTACTCATTCTTCTCTCATTTATTCACCCTCACTCATTCATTCACTCACTTTTTCAAGTTTTATGTCTCCTAAACTCCCACCATTGTTGAGCATTTGTACACACTGTTTTATAAGCGTTATTAAGCGAGTGTGTGTTGATGAGCTGATGGAGTTTCTCACCCAGCAGAACACTGAAGCCCATCTTACACAGAACTGCAGTCGACAAGATCCACTCCGACACCAGCACCGAGTGAGGCCCGCCTGATACACACACACACACACACACACACACACACACACACACGCACACACACACGCACACACACACAGCCACACAAATACAAACCAAAACAGATGTTAAAATCATATTTAGATCCGTTGAAATATTAGTTCAAATATTCCTGATTAATTAAGGGCAGTAATGAACCGACCGTGTGGCATGACGATGAGAGGTAGTTTGCTGTCAGCTGGTGTGTCCTTTGGCTTCAGCAGAACACCATCAAAGTCCAAACCCGCTGATGAAGAACACACAGGGGATTTTATTTGTATATATTTGTATTTTTTATTTGTATTTTAGTACAAAATATGACCAAAGCACTTCCAGCACACTTACAGTTTTACATCATCGCCAGAAGTGTTCAAAAGTGGACAGAATCAGATCATTATTTACACTGATATAGACCATTTCAATATGGTCATGTCATTGGCCACTGAACATTTCCTGCTTGTTATCCTAACTGTGACAAGATCAGTTCAGTCATGCCTTAATGCTAAAACAGCGATCATAACATTAATGATCAATATGTGGCTGTTTTTGGATTCTCAGAAGCTTCAGAAATTAAAAATGGAAAACAGGAAATCAGCTGGGATCATTGTTATTGTTTACATCTCTCAAAATGCACGGTTCCCACTCTAAGCCAAACGTAAAATTCCCTTTTTTTCAGACTTCCACTGAATTTCCATGGAATAATGAACACATATTAAAATAGTTCAAGCTTGATTATTATTTTTGCTTTGCTATTGCTTGTGTTTATTTACCACTGCACTCAAATCTGCATTAGATCGAGAGATTCGTTTCAGATTAGTTACAAAACTACAATCAAATAACACGGAAGTACCAAAACAATATAGTTCAGATGTAAACACTGATGTTTAAAGATCTAGTAACGAAACGTGAAGTGTTTATGAGCGAGTTACTGAATCATCAATAATAAAGAGACGGAAAATAAATACGACATGTTGTTCAAGATTCTAATGTTAGATTTATACATTTAGCATTGTCAGCAACAGTAGTGCAGATCATTTTTCACAGTATTGAATATTTCAGTGTTTGTTTTTATTCAGCTGCTCATTTCTTGATTTATTTTTTTTATTAAAATGACAAGATCTTAATCATGCTTGTTAAAAACAAAAGCGTTGTGCAGCACTGGTTTTGGCTGATCTGAAACATGATTAGATCTGTGACTCTAAGACCGTAATGTGATCTGAACCCTGAGATTTGTAAGCCGTTACACCACTATTCAATTCAAGTTCATTTGTTTATTGCTTTTCACAATAACTGTTTGTAAGTTTCAAAGCAGCTTTACAGAAGGGGCACTTTATCACATTACAATCAAATTCTGAAGGTTATTAGTTACTAATAACTTTAATTAACTAGTAACTAATAGCTCTAAACAGTTAAAGTTATTATATTTAAGCATAGTCAACCTGCAGATCCATAGTATATAGGTGATGTCATGATCAATGAAGTGTGTTGTTCTTACAGTATTGTTTGTTGTCCTGCTCGGGCGGTGGGCTGAAGTTGAGCGTCTGCCAGCTGATGTCGCTCTGAGGTTGAGCTTCCTCTAATGTGACCCAGGAAATCTTGCTTTCAGAGCCTTTCGCTGGCAGAAAACCAACCCGCTGCACAACACACCACAGCATTAGCTTATGTCTGTCCACAGCTGGGTTATAATGCATTATATGTCATGTGGGTTAACAATAACCTTTATTCAACCAGGTAAGTCAATTGAGAACCAGTTCTCATTTACAATGACGTATAATGCAGTGTTTAGTATTGTGTAATGCAGTGTTTAGTATTGCAGGTGATGAATATGTGTGTGAGCACCAGGTCTGGAGGAGAGTTTGGTGAAGAGCAGCTGATGACCATCAGATCTCTGTGGATGTTCAACAGACTCCAGCTCCCCTCCTGAGATTCTGCAGCAGCACAGAGATTAAATATAATACAGCACAAGATAATACAGTACAGTACAGCACAATATAGCAGATACTGAGACTACTGTACATACGAGAGGTGAGGCACGTGACTTCACGGCTCGAGGTGTCAACAACAAACAGATCCTGCAAAACAAAGTGTTCTGTTATTACATGTTTGTATTTTAGCTTTTTTATGCTTAACCCTTGTGTAATGTTCAAACGGACCCCCCTTGGGTTATGCTGTGTTTTATTGCAAAGCCATGACAGCATATAATCGAAACTGTCAAAGCATTTGCCAAAAATATGTGTGTCAAAAAAGAGATCTGTCAGCAAAAATCATCACATTTGCTGAAACACAGAGAAAGTTGTGACCAAATGAAGACTCAACAACACCCCATAGTGGAGGAAAATGACCCAACAGCACACAAGGGTTAATGTATAGCATAGACAACACGTACATTAGCTATAAATTATTATATATTACTTTGTATGATATGATATATGAATGCAGTGTGTGTACCTTCCTGCTCCTCTGAGCGCTGCAGAACAGCACACGCTCACTATCAGCAGACCAGCAGCGAGGAGACAGCAGAGAGCTGTAGATCCCAGTGAAACCATCTGACAAACACACACACACACACACGTTCAAACATGCACACCCCACACATGCACAAATACACACGGCCAAACACACACAAATATGCACACACATATGCACACACATACGCACACACATGCACAAATACACACACACACCACACATAGGTACATATCATACATGCACATCACACATACAAGAACAAATACACACACACAAACACGCACAAATACACACATGCACAAATACACACACACATAACACACCGTATCACACATGCACAAATACATACACACAAACACATCACAAATATGCATGCATCATACATCCACATCACACACAAATACATACATACACATTTAAACATACTCACACACACAAATATACACACATACACAATCATTACACACATTGCGCATGCATCATACATGCACATCACACACAAACACACATATAAACATGCATACATGTGCATGCACAGATGCACACACACATACACCACACAAGCATGCACAAATACACACCATCACACGTGCACAAATGCATACACAATTACACATGCAGATCACACACACATTAACGCACAAATACATACACACAAACACATATACATATACATACATATATATATACATATATATATACACACACACACACACACACACACCATATTAATCAGAATAACCCTTTTTATCTTGCTTTTAAATAGGCAATATTAACATGTCTTTAGTATAATGAAACAAATATGATGAAAACAGTGTCAAACACACACACACACACACACACACACACACATACCGTCTTTGGGTCTCTGCACCACATTCAACCACAACGCTGGTCTTTTTGGTGTACCAGTCAAACTGTAAACACAGCACAGCAACACTTCACTATATGAGCTCAGTTTGATTACAGCATCACATTATAAAGCGCACGTGAAGCTCTGCTCATTACAGAAGGGTCAAGCTTTACGTTGAAATCTCATTTTATGCACTATTGATCTGTCAAGAGCTGCTTCACTGAGCTATGTTTTTAAGAAACAACAACAAGCTTCTGAAAATGTCCTCAATTTCCATTTAATTAGAAATATGTTAATATGAGGAAAACGTGAAGACCAACAGTCTAGCACATGGTCAAGATGATCTGCTGCAGGTCAAAGCGAGCATCAGAATGGGGAAGAAAGGGGATTTAAGAGACTTTGAACGTGGCATGGTTGTTGCTGCCAGACAGGCTGGTCTGAGTATTTCAGAAACTGCTGATCTACTGGGATTTTCACGCACAGCCATCTCTAGGGTTTACAGAGAATGATAAAGAGGAAATATCCAGTGAGCGGCAGTTCTGTGGGCGCAAATGCCTTGTTGATGCCAGAGGAGAATGGCCAGACTGGTTCCAGCTGATAGAAAGGCAACAGTAACTCAAATAAGCACTCGTTACAACCGAGGTCTGCAGAAGAGCATCTCTGAACACACAACATGTCCAACCTTGAGGCGGATGGGCTACAGCAGCAGAAGACCACACCGGGTGCCGCTCCTGTCAGCTAAGAACAGGAAACTGAGGCTACAATTCACACAGGCTCACCAAAACTGGACAATAGAAGATTGGAGAAACGTTGCCTGGTCTGATGAGTCTCCATTTCTGCTGACACATTCGGATGCTCGGCTCACAATTTGGCCTCAACAACATGAAAGCATGGATCCATCCTGCCTTGTATCAGCGGTTCAGGCTGCTGGTGGTGGTGGTGTAATGGTGTGGGGGAGATTTTCTTTGGGTTCATTAGTACCAATTGAGCATGGTGTCAACACCACAGCCTACCTGAGTATTGTTGCTGACCATGTCCATCCCTTTATGAGCACAGTGTCTCCATCTTCTGATGGCTACTTCCAGCAGGATAACGCACCATGTCATAAAGCGCCAATCATTCCAGACTGGTTTCTTGAACATGACAATGAGTTCACTGTACTCAAATGGCCTCCACAGTCACCAGAGCTCAATCCAATAGAGCACCTTTGGGATGTGGTGGAATGGGAGATTGGCATCATGGATGTGCAGCCGACAAATCTGCAGCAACTGCGTGATGCTATCATGTCAATATGGAGCAAAATCTCTGAGGAATATTTCCAGCAGCTTGTTGAATCTCTGACATGAAGGATTAAGGCAGTTCTGGAGGCAAAATGGGGTCTGACCCAGTACTAGTGAGGTGTACCTAATAAAGTGGCCGGTGAGTGTATATCAAAAAAGCAAAACACAGGGATCCATGCTTATGTTGATGTTTACAAAATTACACAAAGCTGCAAATTGTTAGTTTATTTTCAGATACACAACATGATGGAATGTCTTAAAGGGACAGTAGTTTACCCGAAAGTGAACATTCTGTCATCACTCACTCAGCATTTACTTTAAAACCTTTGAGTTATAAATAAGATATGTTACACACACACACACACACACACACATATATACACACCATGCAGAGTCGGCTGCACTGTAGATGTGGACCGTAGATGCCCGACTCCAGATACACAATCCTGCAGTGATCAGGACTCAGACGAGGAGAACAGACAGAGCTGGAGTCACTGGAGAGCTGATCTGAGGACACGCGCACACACACACACAAAACTCTAAGGGAACTTAGACATATATACATACACATATATAGATATATACATATATATGAGCGGTCATTTGTTGTTGTTTTTTTTATGCAAAGATAATATAAATGTACATACATTTTTTAAAATAATGTAAATATTAAAACATTTCAAAGATTTAAGATGCTGATGAGCGTTAAACGCTTCATTACGATCTTGTGAATAGGAAAACTAAGATGTAAAGCTGCACAGGAGATCTTACCGCATTTCCCGCTGGCCAGGTCCACATAAAACAGAGACGACCTGCAGAAAACACACTGATGTCAGCATGCTGGAAAACAGCTCAACAGTACAACAACAGAGAGAGAGCACATCTGATCTCCATCGTGCAGAAATTCACCTTCTGTTGGCGCAGTATTTGAGGCCGAGTCTGAAGGGCTCGTGAAACCAGCCCACAAACACCAAACCGGTGTCAGCAGGAGCCCAGAACGCCTGCAGTAGCACACACACAAACACACATCAGCTCACAATCAAGGGGTTACTTTAAAAGAGATCTGTTATACTGCTTCATACAAGCTGTAAAATCTGATGTCTCTAGTGTGTGCAGTGAAGTTTGAGCTGAGAATACACACAGATAATGTTCTCCAGCTCTCTGAAACGGACCCTTTCAGACTTTGATGACTTTTTGGTGACTGTTGCTTTAAATGCAAATGAGATTGTGCTCTTTTCAGGAGAGGGCGGAGCTACAGATGGCTGTGCATCAGCATAGCGACAGATGTAAAACAGCAGTGTGTGTGTGTTGTGAGTGCTGGTCAGGTGGGCATGTGTGCTTCAGTCTGTGGAGACTCCTGTCTCTGTTCATCTAAAACTCCACATCTATAATCCTCTTAGTCTATGCTGACATTATCTTCAGCAGCTCAAACACTCTAATGGCTAATGGACAGACGGCTGCTTCTCACTCAGGGCTGCTGTTTATGCTAATGAGATGGAGAGGTGGCCACTAGTGGGCGGGGCTTTCCCCCTCTGATGACACGTTCAAAGGGAGAATGTCAACCAAAGTGTTTATATCAAGTGATGTGATTATAACAAATACACACACACACACACACAAACACAAACACACACACACACACCTGTCCGGGAGAGACGGCGGACGGGATTCCCTCCAGCACAGAGATGTTGCTGCCCTCGATGTCCAGAACACACAGCACTGGACTGCTCTTACTGACCAGAGCTTCACCCCAGTCCTCATAATACTCAAACTGATGACCCTGAGACACACACACACACACACACACACACACACACACACACACACACACACACAAACACACAAAGTGAGAGACTCACTTAACACAAATCAAACTGATGACCCTGACGTGCACCCACACGCGCACGCACGCACGCACACACACACACCGGGACGGTTTCCTCCTTCTTGTCAGTCTTGATGGGCTCCTCTTCATCGGGGGTCAGGCTGGTCTCCGGCCCCTGCTGTTAGAATGATAAAGAAAACAGTCATTAAATCTTCATCATCATCATCAGCGTATGTGCGTGTATCTGTGTGTGTGTGTTTTCCTCAAACCTGGAAGTAGGATTCAGTCTTCGGCCGTTTCTTCTCCGCAATGTAGAGGAGGTGCGTCTCCGAATGAGACCAGACCAAACAGCCAAACTGATCTGAGGACAGAGATGTTTATTCAAAGGTTTTTCAATATTATTATTATCATTAATATAAGTACACATGGAATTAAAAACTAACCGTATTGATTTAGTTAGCTCACACTGCTAGTTTTGTGGTGAACAAATCATCTGTGCATGTTATTAAAAATATGGTTTGCCCTCGTAATCTTTACAAATATTATTGTTATTATTATTATTATTATGATTATTATTGTTATTATTATTATTGTTATTATTATTGTTATTATTATTATTATTGTGAATAATGATTTGAATATTATCTGAATGATGTCTTATGGAGGATGAAGAACTCTCAGATATTTATCTAAAATGTTGGATGTTCTCATCCAATAATGGTCACGGGCACATGATCAATATGAAAGTGAAACTGCCGAACTGCAGTTCAACTCGAAAAATAAAAAATGAAACACCTGAAAACTTGGTCTTATCCATATGTCTTTGCACGTTGAACACACGTCGGCCACAACAGGAAAAAAAAAACTGCAACTGCATTAACTGCGTTCATTTTTAACGTGTTAAATATTTCTAATTAATCGCATGCGTTAACTCCCTAATTTTGACAGCACTAATTATTATGCTTATTTAGTCAATTCTGTTGTGTTGTTAAATATGTTGTTTTTGTCTTACCGTCTTCATAGACTTTGCCGTGTTTGTTGAGGGTGGTCAGATTAAGGCACTTCAGTTTCCTGTTCTTGTGCCAGATCTAGACAGACAGAGCAGAGTCAAGCCTGTAAATTGCTTGAATGAACGTTTTTGACTATAAAACGTTTGCTAAAGTCAGTAATTTAACGCTTAATGTCAGTAATTAACACTTTAATGTTTACTTAAGTCAGTAATTCTGCATTGAAAATTGCATCTTTGGATGCAAACAGTCTTTAATTATTATTATTATTATTATTATTATTATTATTATTATTATTATTATTATTATTATTATTATTATTATTATAAGCATTGGAACAATACATGAAATATTAATGCAAATTCAGACACAAAATATATCCAATATCATTGCAATAAACGCAAAAAAAAAACATCCAGGAATATTAATTAAAATAAAAAAACATTAAATAAAAAGAAATGTGAAAATAAAAAAAAAAGATGAAAAAAAAAATTTAAAATAATACAAAATACATAAAATAAATTAAAACATAGTAATGGGGCAATCAGTGCCAGAAAAAAATCCTTTCTAAAATCTAATATCAAGTCGTTCTTTTTGTTATTAATTTGCATTAGAGACTTCAAATTCCCATTTCTAGTAAAAATTAATTGCATTGTGTTATACACTTCCCAAACTTCTGTTTACAAACAACTTATCCAGCATATGTTTTGCACAGCGGATGTCCTTTCAGCTGCAACCCATCACTGGGAAACACCCACACACACTCATACACTACGGACAATTTAGCTTACTCATTTCCACGTCTTTGGACTTGTAGGGGAAACCGGAGCAACCGGAGGAAACCTGCACCAACACGAGGAGAACATGCAAACTCCACACAGAAACCACAACTGACCCAGCCGGGACTCGAACCAGTGACCTTCTTGCTGTGAGGCGCTAATGTTCCATTTTAAGGTCTGTAATGCTCCATTGATTGTACTGCAATCGTGACACTGGAACTTCGACCAACGCACATATTAATATATTTTATATAGGGTTGACGTTAGAATTATATGCCAATTATATTGACATTTTTAATCCGAATTTCTGTTTGCTGGAGAGATTTTTTCCAACACATTTGTAAACATAATTGTTTTAATAACTCATTTCTAATAACTTATTTCTTTTTGTATTTGCCATGATGACAGTAGGGTGACACGGTGGCTCAGTGGTTAACAATGTTACCTCACAGCAAGAAGGTTGCTGATTTGAGTCCCGGCTGGGTCAGTTGGTGTTGCTGTGTGGAGTTTGCATGTTCTCCCCATGTTGGTGTGGGTTTCCTCCGGGAGTGAATGGTGAAATCAGGTGTAAAGTCACAGTCATATTGTAGGTGAATAAGCGAGCGCTCTGACCTCCAGGAACTGCTTTTCTTCTCCTTTAATGGTGTTTTCTCTCAGCACAGCCTTCATTTCACCGGATGGAGAATCCACACTGAGCAGCCTGAACCACACAGACACACCAACATATTGAACACTGTCATTAAATCTGACATTTTCATTATCTTCATGATCTACTAATATATCATAAACAAAGATGATTACAAATAAATAAATACACATATTTAAAGTTAAAATCATTTAAATAGTAATGAAACCGTGATATACAAATAACACTTTTAAACACGTTCCAGTAGGCTAGATATTAATAATTAATCATCCAAACACATTCAGAAGTCTCTCTACATGACGGTTGGCCTCGTGTGTCCACCATGTTTGTAGTTCTAATCACATTCATGTGCATCATGCAATGCATTGTGGGTAATATAAGCAGTAAGAGTATGGACTACATCAAGGCCAGGGCTATTCAGTTAGTTTGTCATGGGGGCCAGTTCAAGAAAAGCATCCCAAATGAGGGGCCGGAGAGATCTGACTTGCAATATGAGTGATGACACAGCAGCAATATGAGAGCCCATATGCTGTATTTTAGCCCCTTAAGACACCCACGTTGGGTTTTTCTACATTAAAATGTTGATATATTGTATTTTAAACTACATAACATCACTGCATTGCACAACGTGGCTTTTTTTACAAGCATACCCAAATGTTGTATTTCAGAGCACAACAGAATCAGCGCATTGCTGAAGTAGGCTTCTTCTACAGTCAGACACATTCATATGTTGGTTTAAACTGCGTAAGTATTAGGAATGCAACGATTATAGATTTTGATTGTACGATTATATAGTCTGAAGAATAATCATTGTTGTGATTTCTTCCATTATGTTTGGATTAAATAGGTTGATTGGATGATATGATTATTATTATGTTTACATTTGATAATTATTGTATTGATGTTGGAGTATTTGCTTTATTGTTTTCGATTCTGTAAATGAAGGAGGCAGGGAGGGGTTTTGCGCTCGTGTGCTCAGTTTCACGTTAATTCAGATGTACAAAGAGAATCTGCGTGGGATTCAGCGTACTCAGTGTTTCATACATCTGAAGTTTTTACTGCGTACACACATTTACAGCTTTGTCCATACGCAATGTTTTAGTATGAATTCAGTGCAAGTCTTTGTACATGAGGCCCCAGGTCTAGACCAATAAACGATATTGTATTGAATCTTGATCAATAACAATGACAAGCTCTGGACTTTTTGACTCTATATTGATCTAAGAGCCAATCACACAGCAGAAATGTGCACGCATGGGAATCTAGAAGTGTGTTGATATTAGAGATGTAACAAATTTTCTGCCATATAAACTCTATATGTTACAGCATTCAATGGAGCCTCTAATTGTTGGTGGTTTCAGTCATTGTTAGGATACTTTTTTAAATTTCGAAGCATTAACGACTGTTGTTGAAATATATATTATTACTGTTCAATATGGAAAATCATTTTTAAGATTGTATTTTTGCCACATCGTCCAGCCCAAATACAGACGCTTCTTCACTTCACATACCGGAAATAGTAGATCATCCACCACACTCTTGTCAACACACTACAGTAGGGGACACCCTAATGGTATTTTCCAATACTATTTAGGACAGACAGTATGCAAATTGGAACACAGCCCCTGTCTCTACCTGATGGTGCATTATGGGTAAAGCGATGAACTTACTCTCCCTTGATCTCAGTGCAGTTTCCTGAGGGTCCGGAATAAACCACTGATTTGTCATCATGAAACACAATGTACTGCCGACAAAACTTCACACTCTCGTTCCTCTCCAGATCCCGCTGAGTCCACTCTGAAACACAAATATCTAATCAGTATTCATTTATCTGTGATGGTCAATGACAAAAACAGCAGTGTCCAGAGCTGATCGTGCTAGTAATGCTCCATTTCAAGGTCAATATGTCAGGAAATGTGTAAATGCAGGCACTAAATGTTTGTTTGTGGTCTGTTTATACCTGTGTAGATGTTGCTGTACTGTCCGCCGTATCGTGAGGTGATCACCGGACCCACATCAGCACGACACAAGCCGGGGAAACGGCACTGATCCCGGTACAGCTGAGAGATCTCCACTGGCTCTCGGAGCACCTACAGCAGAAGCAGAAACAGAAACAGAAACACACACACACACACACACACACACACACACACAATCATAATCATTATCATCATACACACACAATCATATATACACAATCGTCTCACACACACATACACACAGGGAGAAAAAAACACAGACATACACACACATGGAGTAAGTAAGAAAGACAGACAGACAGACAGACAGACAGACAGACAGACAGACAGACACACACACACACACACACACACACACACACACACACACACACACACACACACACACACACACACACACACAATAATAATATAATGATCATCATCTTCTCATAAACATCACACACACAATCATCATAATCACACACAAAAAACACACTTACACAAAGAGAGAAAGAAAGACACACACACACACACACACACACACACACACACACACACACACACACACACACACACACACACACACACAGGGCTGTTTACACTGATAACCATCACGCTCTGCTCTCCGCATGTGACGCGGAAGTTGTCAATGCAACACTGAGCTGCTCTTCAGCTCTTCAGATGAATCACTCCGCGCTCAGCAGCAGCAGCGGTACACAGACTGATAAACAGCAGAAAACACCTCACAGTACAGCATATCTCAGTGTTTAACTGTACCTTTGTTGAGCCCATGACTGCGGAACAGAAGAGTCGCTGGATAGGAACCCGACCGCTGAACATGGAGCTAAGAAGGGGGCGGAGCTACTGCAACCGTAGTCGTCTCTCATTGGTCATACGCGATGACGTCGGTGTTATTTTTATCAGGACTTTATTTATATCCTTAAAATGCTTTAAAAGTGTTTATTTTGTTTTGTTTATTTCCCAAGTGATGCTTTACAGAGTAAATAATTTTTTAACAGTATTTCCTATTATATTTTTTGCTTGGCTAGAATATTTAAAAATAAAAGTCAGTGTTTTTATTATTAATAATATTTTGATTATTTAAAAAAAATTATACTATACCGTATATATATATATATATATATATATATATATATATATATATATAGATAGATAGATAGATAGATAGATAGATAGATAGATAGATAGATAGATAGATAGATAGATAGATAGATAGATAGATAGATAGATAGATTTTTATTAGTTTTAAATTAGCCGGAATAAACACAATTTTACATTTTAAATCAATATGCTTAGCCCCTTTGAGAAATTATTTGTTTTCTATCGTCTACAGAACAAACACCATTGTCCAATGACTTTAATGTAATTAACCTAGTTGAGCCTTTAATTTCACTTTAAGCTTAAGTTACTAGTATCTTGAAAAAAAAGGTAAAAATAAATAAATATTATGTACTGTCATCATGGCAAAGACTAAATAAATTAGTAATTTAAACTATACATGTTAAAATGTATTGAACAAATATTTGTTTATCTTTTATGCTAATCATCATGATTTTATTTTTACATGTCTCATAAATAGGAAGAAGGCGGAGTTCTTTGTTTTCCTCTCACCCTCTGAAATGCTGACCTCAGTTTGTTTTAATGGAAGGAGAAAGTGTGCAGGTGTGCAGTAATACAGGTAATACTGCAGGTGGTGGTGGTGGTGTGTGTGTGTGTGTGTGTGGGGGGGGGGGGGGGGGGGGGGGGGTTAAAATTACTATACTAATTTACAGTAAATATTAAAAAGTTTTTGAACCATACTGAAGTGTATTATAGTGTGTACATTATTACTTAATGTTTAATACTCACAGCGTACTGTAGTATTAACTAAACTGTAATAGATACTGTAGTATACTTTAGCTTTTACTACAGTAAACTGTGGTGTATTGTAGTGTAATATACCCTATAGCTGTAGAAAACTACAGTATTGGGTCAATTGTTTATATTACTATAGTTGTTGTGTTACCATAGCAACTGTAAAATAGGCACAACAGCTCAATTAGTATAGTTGTTGTGTTACCATAGCAACTGTAGAATGACCACAACAGCTCAATTAGTATAGTTGTTGTGTTACCATGGCAACTGTAGAATGACCACAACAGCTCAATTAGTATAGTTGTTGTGTTACCATGGCAACTGTAGAATCACCACAACATCTCAATTAGTATAGTTGTTGTGTTACCATGGCAACTGTAGATTCACCACAAAAGATCAATTACTTTAGTTGTTGTGTTACCATAGCAACTGTAGAAATCACCACAATAGATCAATTCTAAAATTACTATAGTATTGTGTATTTAGTATTTATGTGTTGATGGTATAAATAAACTTCCTGCTGCTAGTATAAATTAGCATATTGCTATAGAAAAACTTGTGCCTAAACAGTTTATAAATCAGTATGTTTGCTTTCTTCAGTCATAAAGGACATCAGGAGAGTTTTTTTAAAATCCTCTTTTATTTTTTCCTGATTGTATTGGAGGGTCATTATTACTTTCATCACACAACATGACGTTACATCAAGCCTACTACAGGAATACACTGAAACAAACACAAAGAGTTCACAATGGATATATGGATATGCGCTCACAACAGTGAATGTAACATTAATTTTTCATTTCGGACACCTTCAAAACTGTCGTCTGAATATTTTCTCTTTTTATTTTCCTCCTAAAACGCACTCTTTTGAGTTGAACTTCTCCACCCACGGTAAAATGGAAGCCATATCCTCTTTTTTAATTATTATTATTATTAACAAAAAAGAGAGAGAGAGAGAGTTTGATCAGCATCAACAATCACAAGAAGTATAGACCAAAAATGTGTCTCGATAATACAATATCGTTATTTTTTTCTACATTTCCAAACATGAGCCGACCACATACACAGTGTGATTTATTGGAATATTCATGTGTTTATTTGGTTTCTGTCTGATGTCTTGATGCTCCTTTTCTTTTATTAGACTTAATTTACACAAAACAGCTGGCTTTACACCTTGCGTCGTGTGCAGAAGTATAGTACAATTTACATCTTTTACAGCTATATTCATGTGGCTTTTCACTGTGAAAATGGTTGCCAGTGCAGCTGAGCAGCGGAGGATCGGGAGTGAAGGGAGCTGCTGGAGGTCCATGCACTTTTCAGGCTATGTCACACACTAATTTAGCCGATTGTTTCCTCTTTTTTTTATTTATACAGACTGACAACTTGGATTTCGTTCTTCAAACCCAGTAAAAAAGGATCACAATGCATGCATGAGTGAACGATTCAATCAATCAATCAATCAATCGATCGATCCCACTGATAATGGCAGGTGATCTGCTTTCCCTGACATACATCACAGTCAAAAGCCCTAATGGATCAAAACCTAGGGTGTTCGAATGAATGGCTTTCTCAGTATTGTAATAAAGCCCTTATAGCGATGCATATATCTCCCCTTGGTGCATTAATGCTATGCTTTTTTCCTGAGGTGAAAACGATTGAACAAACACTCACACACAGAGACGGAAACAAAGAAAATCTCAATGAATGCTAATAGAGTTCATATTGCAGGCAATACCTCATTTTTGTGTCTCGGTCTATACATTGCTACTGTACGTTGCATTATAAACGCCATTATATATGTACAGTCAAGCCCCAAATTATTCACACTCATGACTTACAGTTGCTTCTATTCAAAGAGCAAGTTTGTTTTGGGCCGGAAATGACACCGGCTTCTCCCAAAAAACATTTATTTACATTGGAACAAAACTGAATTCACCAGGGCTGTGAATAATTTTGGCCTTCACTGTGTATATATATATATATATCTATATATGTGTGTGTGTGTCGTCCCCATATACAATCTGAATCATTTAGTGCTCATCATATAGTGCTATTTATTGTATATTTATTATTTAATAAAATAAGATTTGCTCAGATTTTGCAATATATTTTAAACTATTGTTTGAAAAAATAAATATATCCGAATACATCTATATTAACAAACTTGGGTTTTGCGTATGCGTCCATTAAGCACACGTCTTTCTGACCACACCGATATTATTGTATATTAAGCTATTTTTCCCATCATCTGTCAAAGACTCTTAGAAATAAAGGTACAAAAGCCGTCTCTGGGGTGTTCACCTTTCACATATGTACTTTTTTATTATACAGCAAACATGTCCTTCTGTCTAGCAATGGAAAATACATCTATGTTTAAAGATAAAGTTGCTTCTCTTGAGAAAGTTTTGACATGTTTTTATACTTTATTTGAAATGAAATGCCCTATATATATATTCCCCCATTTACAGAGATTTAATTTTTATTTTTAATAATCATTCATACTAATATTTCATTCCAGCATATGTTTTACGCAGCGAATGCCCTTACAGCTGCAACCCAGTACTAGGAAACACCCATACACACTTATTTACACACACACTCATACACTATGGCAAATTTAGTTGATCAATTCCCCTATAGCGCATGTGTTTGGACTGTGGGGGAAACCGGAGCACCCGGAGGAAACCCACACCAACACGGGGAGAACATGCAAACTCCACACAGAAACGCCAACTGATTTAGCCGGGACTCAAACCAACGACCTTCTTGCTGTGAGGCCACAGTGCTAACCACTGAGCCACTGTGCCACTTTGTATTAAACTGTAATATTTATATGTTAATAAAAGTATTATTTAAATTATATATATATATTATAGGTACCAATATAGACCCTTGAAAGTGTCCATAAAATAAAGTAGTAGTTTATTTTGCTAGCGCACATTGATCTTAAAGGGACAGTTCACCAAAAAATAACAATTCTGTCATCATTTACACACTGTTTACATGTTTCCGACTTTTATGAGTTCATTTGTTCTTCTAAACAGGTAAGAAGATATTTAGAAAAATGCTGAAAACCAGTAACCATTGACTTCCACTGTCGGAAAAACAAATACTATGGAAGTCAATGGTTATCGGTTTTCGACATTCTTCCAAATATCTTCTTTTGTGTTCAACAGGTTTGTAAACACTTGAGAGTGAGTAAATAGTAGAGTAAATGTACATGTTTGAGTGAACTATGTCTTTAAGTTGAACAATAATCTAGCTCACTGAAAAATAACAAAGACAACAAATTTTGGTCATCTGTAATCAAATTTTGACTAATAGCGGTCCTTCTTTGATGATTCCCATTGGTCGAAATATGCTTAGCCACGCCCCTCCAACTGTTTGTTTACTGTAAGTGAAATTTAAGAGGCCGAGCTCCAAAATAATAAACCCCGCTCCCTTCTCAGATTGGGCGAAATATGTTTTTAATCACCCCTCTTCAACTGGTAGTTTGCTTTAAGTGAAATAAGAGGCTACGCTTCGAAATAAACCTCGCCCCGACTAAAATATGGCTAAAATATACTTAGCGACACCCCTTCAATCTGTAGTTTATTGTAAGTGAAATATAAGTGGCTGAGCTCCGAAATAAACCCCGCCCTCTACTCAGAATAGGCAAAATATGCTTAGCGATGCTCCTTCAACCGGAAGTTTGCTGTAAGTGAAATTTAAAAGGCGGAGCAACAAAATAAACCCCACCCCTACTCAAAATGGGTGATATATGCTTAGCGACGCCCTTTCAACCGGTAGTTTGCTGTAAGTGAAATAAATAATAAGGTGGAGCTCCAAAATAAATCCCACCCCCTACTCAGATTGGACGAATATGCTTAGCGACGCCCCTTCAGCCGGTAGTTTGCTGTAAGTGAAATATATAATAAGGTGGAGCTCTAAAATAAATCCCGCCCCCTACTCAGATTGGGCAAATATGGTTAGCGACACCCCTCCAATCGGTAGTTTGCTGTAGGTGAAATAAATAATAAGGTGGAGCTCTAAAATAAATCCCGCCCCCTACTCAGATTGGGCAAATATGGTTAGCGACACCCCTCCAACCGGTAGTTTGCTGTAAGTGAAATAAATAATAAGGTGGAGCTCCAAAATAAATCCCACCCCCTACTCAGATTGGACGAATATGCTTAGCGACGCCCCTTCAGCCGGTAGTTTGCTGTAAGTGAAATATATAATAAGGTGGAGCTCTAAAATAAATCCCGCCCCCTACTCAGATTGGGCAAATATGGTTAGCGACACCCCTCCAATCGGTAGTTTGCTGTAGGTGAAATAAATAATAAGGTGGAGCTCTAAAATAAATCCCGCCCCCTACTCAGATTGGGCAAATATGGTTAGCGACACCCCTCCAACCGGTAGTTTGCTGTAAGTGAAACATATAAGTGGGACTCCAAAATAAATCCCGCCCCCTACTCAGATTGGGCAAATATGGTTAGCGACGCCCCTTCAATCGGTAGTTTGCTGTAAGTGAAATATATAATAAGGTGGAGCTCTAAAATAAATCCCGCCCCCTACTCAGATTGGGCAAATATGGTTAGCGACGCCCCTTCAATCGGTAGTTTGCTGTAAGTGAAATATATAATAAGGTGGAGCTCCAAAATAAATCCCGCCCTCTACTCAGATTGGGCCGAATATGCTTAGCGATACTCCTTCAACCGGAAGTTTTCTGTAAGTGAAATATAAAAAGGCGAAGCAACAAAATAAACCCCACCCCTACTCAGAATAGGTGATATATGCTTAGCGATACCCTTTCAACCAGTAGTTTGCTGTAAGTGAAATATATAAGATGGAGCTCAAAAATAAACCCCGCCCCTACTCAATATTCATTTGGAAATACGTCACCACAATGAAATAAAAGCCTTCTGCAGCTTCTAGTTTATGAGGACTTTTAAAACTGTAGTTTTTACCTTTAGTTCACCTATGTTTATTTTAGTACCTTTATTTCTGAGAGCGTACACGAACAGCCAATCAAACACTGCCATATCTCCGCTATATTTGTGATAGGCTTTATAGTCCAGTACTGCACCGATTAACAGCTAAGCGTCATGAAGGATAATGACCACCGATCTACAATAGAGAATTATATAGTATATCATTATAGATCAGTGATGGTTACCCTCCTCATATCTCTCATCTAACATTACTGCAGCAGCAACCGTCGATGAATTATGAAAAATGAAAATCCATAATGTTATTCGTTATGGCTAATTGGCTCCATTTCAAAATGTGAAACATGCCACAGATATATTTATATCTATATACGGGAAACATCATTGATTATTTACATCACAGATTCTCCAACACAAACAAAATCAGCTCCCTATAAGAACGAC
>NC_079442.1:613717-676217 GCF_903798145.1 Danio aesculapii | reverse complement strand
TACAATAAAACTGCTTAATCTTTGAATCTTCTCTTTCTTTCTTCAGGTTGAACATTAGCTTTGATTGGGGAGGTTCTTTAATTTTTAACACACTTCTTAACATAATAGTTAATAACTCATCTCTAATAACTGATGTTTTTTCATCTTTGCCATGATGACAGCACATAATATTATAATATTAGACTAGATATTCTTCAAGACACTAGTGTTCAGCTTAAAGTCACATTTAAAGGCTTAACTAGGGTAATTAGGGTAAAGTTAGGGTAATTAGGCAAGTCATTGTGTAACAGTGGTTTGTTCTGGGGCAATCCCCAATGGTTGAGTTCAAAATATTTGATGCTTTGTTGGGTTATTTTTAACCTTTATTGGGTTATTGAGTTACCAGTTGGGTTAAAATTTAGAATTTCAACTGATTTAACTGACACAGAACAGCTGTATTAATATGCGTGCGCAATGTTGTTTTTGCGTTATGACATTTATTTAAGCTCTAACACAATAATATTGTTGTTTTATCAAATTTCCTCTCCGTGTCGTGATTTAATATCCGTTTCACCAGTACTCTTAATTATTGATGATACAAACTCATGCTTCATAGCTGATCTTAAAGAGATAAAAACACTATAGACCATTTTCACATTTCTGGGTTTCTGAGTAGTGGAAGTCATCATAGGTGGGAAAACTCAATGAATAGGAGAGTACAACAAATAATGTTTTTACAATCTTATTTGCTCAAATAATAACAGAAAAACTCCACGATGATGGGTTAATAAGACTTTCAGAAAATTTCAATTTAAAAATTGCCTCTAGTTAACAGCACTTGGGAAACTGAAAGATTATATTCCTTTGATGAGATATCCATCAGTGATACAGAGGAATATCTCCATGCGACACCATTAAAATGACTCCTCAGTAAGTGGAGCTAGTGCGTGTCTGTCTGTTAATTAAACTGATTCTGTCCAGGCTTTAGGATGGTCGTCCAGTCTCTTCCGATCAGGGAGCCAAAGCTACATGCAGAACCATGACTTTATACTCTCCACTTTCCCATTAAATTTTACAGTAATGTTTCTCTTACCAGAACAACTATACAGCTTCTCTCCCTCTCACGTTCGTTCGTAAGTTGTTTTCTCTTCAATGTAAAACACAATAGGGAAACTTCATAGGTTTTTCCAGTGCGAATGTCCTCTGTCAGTTTAGACACCTTAAAAAAACACCAAAACAAGGAAATAATCAAAATATCCACCAACTTCAACTTCTTTTTAAATGATGCAACTTTGTATTGGGTGAAGAACTATGCATGTTATTTTCATTAATTACGATATACACTCACCGGCCACTTTATTAGGTACACCTGTCCAACTGCTCATTAACGCAAATTTCTAATCAGCCAATCACATGACAGCAGCTCACTGCATTTAGGCCTGTAGACATGGTCAAGACGATCTGCTGCAGGTCAAAGCGAGCATCAGAATGGGGAAGAAAGGGGATTTAAGAGACGCTGAACGTGGCATGGTTGTTGGTGCCAGACGGACTGCTCTGAGTATTTCAGAAACTGCTGATCTACTGGGATTTTCACGCACAACCATCTCTAGGGTTTACAGAGAATGGTCCGACAAAGAGGAAATATCCAGTGAGCGGCAGTTCTGTGGGCGCAAATGCCTTGTTGATGCCAGAGGAGAATGGCCAGACTGGTTCCAGCTGATGGAAAGGCAACAGTAACTCAAATAAGCACTCGTTACAACCGAGGTCTGCAGAAGAGCATCTCTGAACACACAACACGTCCAACCTTGAGGCGGATGGGCTACAGCAGCAGAAGACCACACCGGGTGCCGCTCCTGTCAGCTAAGAACAGGAAACTGAGGCTACAATTCACACAGGCTCACCAAAACTGGACAATAGAAGATTGGAGAAACGTTGCCTGGTCTGATGACTCTCCATTTCTGCTGACACATTCAGATGCTCGGCTCACAATTTGGCCTCAACAACATGAAAGCATGGATCCATCCTGCCTTGTATCAGCGGTTCAGGCTGCTGGTGGTGGTGTAATGGTGTGGGGGAGAGTTTCTTTGGGTCCATTAGTCCCAATTGAGCATGGTGTCAACGCCACAGCCTACCTGAGTATTGTTCTGACCATGTCCATCCCTTTTTAAGCACAGTGTCTCCATCTTCTGATGGCTACTTCCAGCAGGATAACGCACCATGTCATAAAGCACCAATCATCTCAGACTGGTTTACTGAACATGACAATGAGTTCACTGTACTCAAATGGCCTCCACAGTCACCAAAGCTCAATCCAATAGAGCACCTTTGGGATGTGGTGGAACGGGAGATTGGCATCATGGATGTGCAGCCGACAAATCTGCAGCAACTGTGTGATGCTATAATGTCAATATGGAGCAAAATCTCTGAGGAATATTTCCAGTAGCTTGTTGAATCTCTGACACCAAGGATTACGGCAGTTCTGAAGGCAAAATGGGTCCAACCCGGTACTAGTAAGGTGTACCTAATAAAGTGGCCGTTGAGTGTTGATGCATGGATTTTATTTTTATAATGCTTTAGTATATGGTTAACCATGATTAATAAATGCAGTACCAGTGTTCAGTTATTAGTTAAATATTACGTACATTAACTAACATTGAGTAATGGAACCTAAATGTAAAGTGTTACCACATATTTTCTATACTACAGTTACAATACTGGACATTAAAAGCATGGCATGAAAAACTGCACCCACCTTTACCTGCACCTCACCACAAGGAGGTGAACTTCTTGCCAAATCCAGAGATGGCTGCGACAGACAGAGAAATTAAAGGAGAAAATTGAAGTAAATGAGTCACTTATTTTACCGAAAGGTTTAAATGTCCTGTTCATTTACTCAGCCACAAGATATCTGTAAATAAGCAGTTTTCAGTATTTAATGATTCATGTTTTTATTTTTCCTTGTTTATTTCTGCTGTTGAATTGCATTATGGGAGCTTGATCGTTCTTCCAACAACTTTTAAGCTTGACCTTTTGAACATTTTAAATGTTTTAAGTGATTTATTGTCTGAGTTGGTGTTGTATATTACTATTGTGGATGTGCACATTGCAATATCAATGCTGAAACTATATATTGTGCAGCCCCAGTGTACTGTCCCTTTAACGGACACATGAAATCAAAACTAACCATATTGATTTTGTCAGCTCGCATAGTTCTGTGCTGAACAGTTCATCTGTGCATGTCATTAAGAACAAAATAACAGTTTGCTCGTGTAATCTTTAACTGAAATCTTGTTTTCAGCTTGTTTTCAGTTTAATTCTCAGATTAGGTCTGTCTGAGGTATTGGGCGGGGCTAACATACTTAACCACGCCCCTTCAACTGACACTATAACAACAAACAGAAATGGTGAGGAGGAGAAGTCTGTTAGGCTGTAATAACTCTCCCCAAACTCTTTTCCCCATCTTTCTTAATGACTCGCCTACTTTACAACATCCGTTCAGCTCGCAGTGGAATTAGCAAGCCACGCCCACTGTTTTCTCATTTAATAATTCCCTTCTCTGTTAACAGCATCACAATGTGAAAAAAACAGCCACAGCTTCCGGTTCATTTGGAGTTTAATAGTGAGTGATTTGGGAAACTCACCTTCTCCTAATTTGCCGGCCTGTTCTGCAGCTCCTCCAGGCAATATTTTGGACAGCATGCTGTCTCCATCAGGACCCATCTGACCTGCGGCTGCGCTGCCGATTCCTCCAGGTCTGGGAGCAGCTTTGGACCCTTGAGGATTATTATAGGGGACAGATTTAATTTAAGTACACCAACAGACACACTAGTTGAGTCCTAAATGCAACCCAGACTCAGTGGAGATATGTGCCCAGGGCTACATTTTTGAGAACTGACAAAAATATGCTTTCTTTCTTTAGTGTTTTACAAATCCACTAGAGGGTGCTGTGTACATTTTTCATTTGTTCATTCATCCTTCCGTCTTTCAGATGAGACGTTAAACCAAGGTCCTGACTGTCTGTGGTCATTGATAATCCCATGGCACTTCTGATAAAGAGTAGTGGTGTAACCCCTGGCCAAATTCCCTCTTGACCCTTACCCATCATGGCCTCCCAATCATCCACATCCACTGAACTGGCTCTATCGCTGTCTCTCCTCTCCACCTATAGCTGGTGTGTGGTGAAGCACTGGCGCCATTGTCCTGTTGCTGCCGTCACATCATCCAAGTGGAGCTGCACACTGGTGGTGGTGTGGAGAGACCCCCCCCCCCCCTCATGATTGTGAAGAGCGTTGGGTGTATGTCCATGCACAAAATATGTGCTATATAAATAAACACATTACATTTTACATTACATCATTCAGGGGTCACCACAGTGGAATGAACCACCAACTATTCCGGCATACGTTTTACAGAGTGGATGCCCTGTGTAGTCCACACAGAAAGAGAATGTTATAAACGGAGGTCGGAGCCAGCTTCAATGGGTGGGACTTGAGCAACCAGTGGGTGGGCCTTTGAGCAACCATTGGGCTGTACAAACCTGGAGTTTTTATTCATTTAATGTCTTGTACATGACACAGAGTCCAAAATTGTGCTTTATGAATGTCTACACCCACCCCAACACTAAACCCAACCTCACAGTAACCTGATGTGTTTAATTAATATCTGCTCCACCTACACCACCTAAACCCAACCTACTTACCCCTCCCATTTGGAGGTCACCCCACCTACTTGCGGTGTAATCCCTCCCACTTTGAGGTCTCCGGGCTGCAGCAATACCTACTTGCAAAGAAATGCCAACTGGGCCAGCCGGGACTTGGACCAGCAACCTTCTTGCTGCGAGGCCACAGTGCTAACCACTGAACCACCATGCTGCCGCATACATTTTTGACAATCTTAAATAAGTTACTGGGGCACGTTTTCTCATTCATGCTATTTCTTGTAAATCCACCAGAAGGCGCAGTCAGCTTGTTGTTGTATATAATATATCAGCTTGATATGGACTGACCCACACAGCCCCTTCCCTAAACCACAACCCATAGTGTTTTCAAAAGCAAACTAGAAGAGAACAGCCATATCGGCAGTGTGCTTCTACCACCTCATGTGTTTTTTGGCATTTGTTTTTCCAGGTTTCTCTAACCATCCTTCATCGGACTCAAACCCCAGTCTAGTGCTGTTCATGGTGAGCTACTGAGCAAACCAGACACACCAGAAAAGCTGTTCATAGAGAGATAAGAAGTCAGTGGTCTCGCCCCATAACATTGGTTTTACACATTAAATGCAGCCATTTTGTACCCGCAAGCACATATTTCTCGGTTTTCAAAAACGTACACCAGGGCACATTTTTTCATTCACAGTGTGCAGTTATTATAAAGTGTTTTAATAGATGTGTCTGACTCAAAGGGGGCTGTTTTTCTGAATATTCTGAGATATTTCCCAGCATAGTGTAAACATATCAAATGTGTATGGATTTGGTCAGCAAAACATATTGTCCTTTGATTGTGGATTTAGTAAATCTAGGCCATTTTTTGTGTGAGGTGTAATTACCTATCCCGGTGAGTGGAGGCTGGGCTGTTTTGGCAGGCTGTCCAGGGACTGCTTTTGCTCCAATAGCAGTGGCAGGTGTGGGCTCTGGTTTAATCAGCTAGAAACAAAAGACAAATTGTCATAAAATACATAATACATAAATACTACTCATATCTGACAACTCTTAATATGTCATTCAGTTACAACTTTATGGTTTTACATTTCATTTCTAAAAGAAAAACCTCAAATAAACGATGCATTTTAATATATATTTACATACAAATATATATTTACAAACAATTACATAATTAATAATGAACAGACTCAATGACAGGCTAAAAATCTGTGGATTTCTGCACATTCTGTGTGGGCCTACCTATGGGGTTTGGTTTGCAGTTGCACACCCTCAGATTTCAGACGACATTGTTCACATTAGCCAAAGGAACCAAATGACATCAACCAAACAAAAGTGTAGTGAAAACACCTTAAGTGCCTTGTTATATTCACTTACTGCAGCTGGGGATGTCTGTGCTGCTGAGGCGGGCTGTCGAGGCATTGGACCAGTTTGGCCAGGTTTGGCTTGCAGTTGCTGGGCTTGCACTAACTGTGGCTGCACTGCACCTGCGGTGGACGTCTGAGATCCGGGCCTGGCAGCTGAAGTCTGTGCCTGCTGTTGAAGCTGTGTTCGCTGCCCTTGCTGCCCATCAACTGGAGGCTGGGAGACGCCTTGCCTACTGGAACCTGAAGGTCCAATAGGACCTTTCTGTCCAGCCCCAAGAGAGCCTGGCTGCCTAGATGATGAGGGGTGATCCTGTTGCTTCCTACTAGATGACCCTTGATGGTGGGAAGATGATTGTTTTCCAGAACGGGAGCTGTGATGATGGCCTGAGGTGTCACGGGAGTAATCTGAGGAGTGGTAGCCCTGAGAACGAGAGTCCCCCCTCCTCCCTGAAGCTGACAAGGAGCGGGAGTCATGCCGAATGGACGGATCTTTTGAGGAACGAGATGATCGAGAGGAACGAGGCTCATCGGAGTGGCGTGAAGAGTGCCGACCAGAACTCCCGCTGCTATGATGGCGGTGCTCACGGGAGGAAATGTGACGGGTGTGACCGTAATCATCTTGAGGCCACAGATCTTCTGGTGGCTCATCATAATCGTGGTATGTGTGCTTGACATGACCTCGTCTCCCAGAATGACCACTGCTGCCATAATGACGGGAACCACGAACATCCCGTGGCTTCTCAAACCAGTCCGTCTCCTCTTGTCCAAGATGGTACGCTTTGGAAACCAAAAGCAGATCACAGTCAATCTCGATGTCTGATGGCGAAAGAGGATTGCACACTGAGACCATGCAAAAGAAAAAAGAAGAACAAAAAAGGCAGACTTAAAGAAAAAGCATGCAATGAATTTAAACTCAATGTACAGCATAAAAGACAATCACCTATAATGAGATGTTCAATTAAAAGGTTCAAAAGTCAAAAACATTCAACATCACACACTAAGCGCACACACAAATGAAGCACCTTGGAAAGGAACAAGAGTGGGGGAAAAAAAGTAACGAGACCACACAACAACTCATGCAGTTTTAGGAACTGAGCACAACACTGAGAGTCAGTTTTATTGAAAGCTGCATGTTGCCTGAAGACAAAACATGGGCATGCACTTGCTTTTCACTGATTTACTTCATCTATTCACTCTCTTTCTCTGGGTGGGTGGGGGATGTTTAAAGTGGGCAGTAACGCTGGCATTCAGCTCCCAATTACCTTCGCTGTCAGAAACAGCACAATGCATATCGTCAATTATATACATATCATCTGGCTTGTAGACATGGGTCCGGGGCAGGTCTCGAATATGGTCCTGCACATCGGGTAGAGAGTGACTTGAACCATATGAATTTGATGGATAGCCGAAAGCCCTCTCAACACCCATGAGCTTTGTCATGGCATGGGAGTTCTCCTTGTCTGAATACTGGGAATGCAAAGTGGGGTGCACACTGTGGCCATAGTTGCTGTGGTATGACCGGTCTACACGGTCCCGTTCATATGATCTGCTTCTGTAGCTCCTCTCGCAGGGAGAGATTTTGTCCATGCCATAACCAGCTGAACGGGACCTGCCATAGCCATAGAGACGTTCATCATTATAGTAGCCCCGCTGTGGACTGTAAGTACTCCGTAGCGCATAGATGCCATCCTGAAGTTTATAGTACTGGGAACCTGAGCCATAACCACTTGTTGTGGAGGTGCTCATGGTGTAGGAGGCCAGATCAGCCTCCACATCATGAGCTTCCTCAATTGGGGAAAACTTGGACATCTTCTGTTCAATGCATTGTTTACGATGTTTGCTCCTCTTGGAGGACATGACGGCGGAAGGGCACAGGTTTTTTGTGGAGTGCCTCTGGGCTGCCCACGTAGGTGCCGAGTGACTGCAGTCATCATAGTAATATGACGATCCCCCACCCATGCTACTGCTTCCCACTACCCGGCCATGCGTGTTTGCCCCTTGTGCTTGGTAGCTGCAGGTGCTCTTACCCCTGCCATGATGCTGGTCGTACAGATCTGCATCACGTTCATCCTCCGGTCTTCCAAAGGAGCTCCCCCCTCGAGTATGAAGTCCATCACTCCCATATCGTCCGTGACCCTCACTGCGATGTGAGTCTGAACTCGTGCCCATGCCGTCCTTGGTCAGTTCGCAAATGTCATCGATCATAACATAGTTCCTTGGGACACTCTGCTCTAGGTTGGAGGATCCATACAAGCCATCACTGGCGTACATGGAGGGGCTGTCCATTGAGTGTATATGGTCAGATAGTGTTGTCTGGCCATATGTATTTGTAACAACGGTATTATATTGCCCATAAGAACTAGCTGTAGTTGCTGTATATCCATAAGCATTTGCAGTAGTTGTTGTGTACTGCCCATAACTACTGGATGAGATTGTTGTGTATGGCCCATACCCAGAAGGTGCAGAGGTTGTTAAAGGCCCACCATATGTATTTGAAACAGTTGATGAGTAGGGACCATAGGTGCTTGCCATGGTTGTGCTGTATTGGCCATAAGATGGACCCAAACCAGACTGGCTGTAACTGATATCTTGGGCAGTGGTTGTGACTACAACTGTGGGATTGCTTATAACTTCATAATTAGTGGGCATTTTGTGTTCAAGGTCAGCAAGTGATGTCTGTCGTGGCTTTTGGTGAAAAGTGAGAGTGTCTGTCTGTGGTTGATAGGTGCTTGCTTGACTGACCGGATAGGGGGGTGCCTGGCTTGGGTATGGTGTATTGTGGGTTGGATAAGGGACTGGACCAGTAGGTGGTAAGGTAGCCTGAAACCCTGGTTGGCTTGGCTGTGCTGATGGTGGCATGGAAGTGTCTGTTGGATATGGAGGCTGGCTCTGTGGAAATACTTGGGATGGAAATGACCCTTGGACCTGATAGGGCAGGGTTGGATAAGTCTGTAAGGGAGTGGGCTGGGGGAGAGCTTGAGCTTGGGTCACGGACGGATAGGGAGGTTGGTTGAAACTTGTGCTCTGCAATGTAGAGGCCTGTGGGGTAGGTATTGTTGGGAGACTTTGGGGGTACTGGTACGACACAAAAGATGATGTGGGGGGAAACTGGGCAGCAGTGTTCAGCTCACAAGTAAACTGGCTGAGAGGGGCTGTGTTAGGTCTGGTCATTAGCCCGTTGCTCTCAAAGGATGAGACTGCAGCTGACAGGCGAAGATTGTTGAGCTCAGAGTCTGACATATAGTCTCGCGAATCACCCATGCAGCGCAAGTAAGCTAGCTCCCTCCTGTCTCTCTCCTTTGCCAGTGTTTCTTTTCGTTGTGTAATTCCCAACTCCAGGTATCTAAGCTTGGCGTCAATTTCCTTTTCCTCTTCCTCCAACTCAGCCTGCTGCTTACGTAACTTGGTAGATTCCTGTTCAACAGCCTTCAACTCATGCGTCAAATCCTTAAGTAGACTGGTCTTTGCTGCTAAACGAGAACCCCCCTTCAGAGATGGCAAAGAGGGCACAAGCATGTGGGATAGGTTATGGGTGACCATAGGCATCTGTGTCTCCTCTGGTGGAGGGCTGGGCAAGGTCCTCTTCACCTTCCTTAAGAGGGAGCTCTGCTGTAGGGCTGCCAGCTGCAGAGACACAGGGCCCAGGAAGAGTGAAAGAGCCAGGACCATGAAATACAGAGGATAACACAATGTTATATATTAGAGTACCACACATAACCTCTAGCAAAAACACAGGTTTAATGTGAATTCCAACTAATGTAACACCTTCCTGCATATTGTTATTGAAATCAGTGTGATTCTGATCAGACGTGCTCTTTTGCTGTTTGGTCCTATATACAGCAAGACCATACAATGTATTTCAGCTGTAACAATTAAGAACACAGAGTTTTTCTCAAAATCAAGAGGTAACATTCTGAAACAAGCAGACAAAAGGTGACAGGAACTTATAAGGATGATTTAATTTAGTCATGAATGCAAAAATGTGCAAGTAAAAATATACTTTGAACATACATTCGCTATACTGTACCTGATCTGAACAATAAACAAAAAACAACACCAACAAACTAAATTGAAACGCTAAACCAGAAAGTTGAAGTGACAAACAATTTGTAATTTTTTAGCATCTCATGCAGCCTAGTAATTCATATCACATTGCAACCTCATATTCAGTGATTAAAATTTCTGGTACATATATAATAACATATATACTATATAGCATAAATAAAGCTCCACTGCTATTCTATTTTTAACAAGTTCAGTGTGTCCAATGCAAGTGCAAGTTCAGAATCCAAAAATGAATTACCCATACCTGACTCTGAAGAGCTTGCTGCTGATAAAGTGAAATCCTAGCCTTGGTATGTTCATCTGTAGTGGGACTAAGCGGCTTAGGGTCTGACATAGATCTCTGGATATTCTTCATAGGGCGAGGAATGGCCTGATGTCTCTGTGATGGCTCGGCAATACAGGATTTCTGCTGCGGGGTGACATGTGCTTTATTCAGCCTCTCACTAGAAGAGAATGATGTGTCTATGATGCGTTGTGGAGAAGAAAGAGGAGAAACAGGGGAATACAGCACCTGTGGAGATTTAGGTTGTTGCCGGATCAAGCTGGATAGAGACTCATTATGCAGGTGATGCTGCTGGTAGCCAAACTCCAAAGGATCGGGCCTCCGCCTTCCAAACTTCACAGCATTCTGATGACTTGGCGAGAGTGGATCTGCTGAACCAACTAAATGGACACTGGTGGGGCTGACCGTGGTAGCGATGCTTATCTGTGGAATAACTATGCTTTGAGACTGAGTCTCAGGTTCAGTTTGGCAAGCTAAACTTTGACCCTTCTGTGTTCTCTCAGGACCAGAAATATAGTGGACAATTTCAACCTTGCTAGGATCTGGTATAGTGGCATGTATGCTTGGGGACACTTTAATCAGCTGCTCTGTCTCTGTTTGGCAAGAACAGTCTCGAATGGTCTGTATGGCAATACTGGAGGATGCTGTCTTAAAATGTGATTCAGATTTATGGTCTATGTTAGATTCAGCAGAATGCCTTGAGTAACGAGAACGTCTACGTCTAACTGGCTGCTCCCACTCTGCCTTGTCTTCATCATCATCTGTCTGAACACTGCAGTCAACACTGCGCCTAGTCCGTCGTCTTCTTGATACTAGGTATCTCTCCTCTCCATCTTCATCATCTGTTTGCACACTGCAATCTACAAGCCTCTGAGGCAAAGGGAACATTGTCACTTCTCCCTCATTTCCATCTTGCAATCGAGGCATAGATCTTTGTTTACGCATAGACCTAATTTCTGCCTGATCTTCAGTATTTCTCAAGCATATTTCTGATGTAGAATTTGGTAGCGATCTAACAAAAACCTGAACGTCATTATACAATACATCAGAGGCTAATTCCTGTGGCTGAATAATTCTTCCAGATTGATCACTGAGGATTTGGGTATTTCCACTGACTGTCTTTTGTCTCTTTTGTTCCTCAAGTTGCTGCTGCAACTGATGTTGCAAAGATTGTATCTGATCAAGCTGCTGTTTCTGTTGAGCTAGTTGCTCTCTCTGTAGAATCAACTGGCTTTCTCTCTCAGCTTGCTGTTGCTGCAACACTTGTTGCTTTATACTCTGCAGTTCCTGAATCTCACGTTGTACAAGTATCTGCTCCTTTTCTCTATGCCTTTGCAATTCTGAACGCTCACGCTCAAGCTCATCCTGAAGCCTTAGCTGACGCAACTTTTCCAGTTCCACTCTCTCTCTCTCAATTTGCAAAAGTTGTTCCTGCTGTTGATGGACTTTTTCCTCAGTTTCATTTTCTTGACTTGAAGCGATAGTTCTAATAGCAGTAGGAGTAGTCCGACCTCCTTGAGTTGCAATAGGGTGACCTTGCACTTGAGGGTATGATTGAGCAGATGAGTTAGATTGTGTTAGTTGATGTTGTAAAGGAGGTTGGGTATTTGTCTGAAGATGGGACTGAGATAGATTTATTGGTTGCGCTTGGACTTCAGGTTGGCTCATTGCCATGGTCATTGGTGTTGAAATAGGCACAGAAGAGGACTGAATTGGCTGTGCAAAAGATCCAGCTGCTGTTATGCTAACTGGAGACTTGCCAAGGTACAATGGTGCATCTTGGACTGTTGTGATAGCTGGAGACTCGGGTACTTTTGTAGATGTTGTAACGGGGAGAGGATTAGGTGTAGGACATTGGAAAGGTGCCTGCCCAGTCCTCGGAGCTACTGGCAATCTGGTTAAGCTTGCCAAAGGTACAGGTGTCATATTTGGTGTAGGATATGGTCTGTATCCCCCTCTTAACAGAGGCCTTAGCACAGAAGAAGGCTGAGTTGTTATTGGAACTGTGGATGCAATAGGTGTGTTTATAGTTGAATATATCATGCCATCTGCGGATCTAATAGCTGATGGATACATGGCTCGAAGACTAGCTTGCCTTGCATTGATAAGATCAGTTAGAGCTTGACTATGGGAAAGAGGCTTTCTATCTGGGCTGTACTTGAAACCAAGTCTGGGACCTTGAGGAAGATTAATCCTACTCGGTGGACCACTGCTTCTTCCAGTGCCTAGCTGTAGTATATCAGGGTTACTACTGTATCTATCTATTGAGTTAAGGGCCGCACACATGCGACTTATCTCCCTGGCAGTTGTAGCACTGTACTGGGCAAGATTAGACTCTGCAAAATCACCTGAGAAATATCCATAATCTGAGTTAATGTTGGTCAAGGAGCTGTATCTTCTAATTGGTAAATCTCCAATATCACCCTGACGAAGGTCTGTGAAAGAGCCATACTGAAGCCCCATTCCAAGGTAGCCTCCATCATACCCATCCTTCATTGTGTCTGTGTATAATTCTCCAGAGGAATGAAAATGTGGATCATGCTTTCCTGAATATGATGACAACCCAGCGTCTGCAAGGTTAGTTTCAGACATTGATGGCTGAAGCCGGCCAGGGAGGGGCAATGTGTATGATTTAACTGTGTAATCTTGGTAAGTCTGTCCATCTTGTCTTAAATCAAATTGCTGATAATGCTGTGGTAATGTGGTTGGTGCTATTGATGATTGCTTAGAAGTCTCATCTGTCACTGGTTTCTGAGAGAATGGACCACCCACACAGCTGCCACCAAAGGGAAGATTGTAAACCATGTCACAACAAGTCACTTGATTTTCTGGTTTTATTTGCCCTGTTAAATTCATTGCATCCTGGCCTTCATCAGGCTTGACGAGTTGTGTGATCGTAGCTCCTTGTGCTGCACCATCAATTTGGACCATCATCACTTGAGGCTTGACATTTGCTAGATTCATGACACCTGTCTCTGCTTGTTTTGCCCTAAACTCAAGAGGACCACCAACACTATACACATCAGATGACATAGCTGGTGAGATAACATTAACTTCTGTGGCAGTACTTGTCTGAGTGACTAGCATGTCTTTTTTGAATAGAGGTAGTTGGCTAGATATATTCAAATTTGCAAAAGAGGCAGCTTGTTGTTGCTGAAGCTGATGATGTTGCTGAAGCTGTTGCTCAAGAAGTTGTTGTTGTTGCTGAAGCTTTTGCTGTTGTTTAAGTAACTGATTTTGTTGTATACTAAGGTCTTCAAGCTTAGCATCAATCTTTGGTATAGATGGGTCAATTGGTGGTGGCTTATTTGCTGCTAGGCAAACTACTGTTCCCATATCTTTGCCCAAATCAACTCTGCTTTCCAGTGGATCACAATAGAGCACAGGGTGTTTGGGTTGGGACATGAACATGGATGCAGCTACAGTAACACTGACCGTAGTTGCCGTTGATGTCACAACATGCAGTTGCTCCTGTGTATTAAGGTTCATTATCAAGGGCTGAATAGTTGTGGATTGACGAATGGGACTTCCTTCAAGAGACCCAGAATATTTTCGAGATTCTGTGGCTAAGGATGTCAAATCCATTCCTTGGTCAGTCATGATAATAGGTGTTGGCTTTATGCCAGTTCGTAGATCCACTACACTTGCACTTTGAAATCGTTGTCCTTGCTCTATTCTTGAAGTACCAGGAACCGTTGAAATGCGACAAAGTGATATGTTTTCCATTGACAGTGATCCACGTGTGTACATGCTCGCAGTGGTGGCCATGCTAGTTCCAACATTAACTTTTTTGGCTCTATAGTTCCTGTATAAGCTATGCTGCGGAGACTGTTCATGTGGTGGTGTATCAGGAGGGCTGAAAGGAGGTGAGTAGGCATCAAATGTTGACTGGCGGCTAAACCTTGTCGGTGAAGACAACGGAGATGTAGCCGTGTTAACTGTAACTGGTTTTGAAGGACTTGTGGGCTCAGGCTCCTCTGTTCTAATCATATAATAGGTATCTTGAGTGGACTGCTGTCTAAAAAGGCCTGGTGTAACAACTCCATGTGAGGTCTGAGTGCCCTGTGCCATAACAGGAGAGGTGTGAGAAGCATTCCCAGAGAAAGCTAACACAGAAGGGCTGACTGTCTGAGTTGAAAACTCAGCTGTTCTCCTAGAAGGAGATCGTGTTGGACTGTGAGTAGGAGATGAAGTTGGAGAAAGGGGTGGGCTCCTTTCATGGTACGCATAAGACCTAACTGAACTTGGGCCAGATTCAATTCTAGTTTCTGAGGATGTTGAACTATCCCTCATCTGCACTCCTCTGCTGATGGCCATTTTCCGTGCAGCACTTTCCCTCTGGTTGTAAGCCTGAGTGATTGCAGCAATTTTATGAGACACATTTGAAACACTAGTGGTTGTGGTAGTTTGACGACCATATAAACTAGGCTGTGTAGTGGACATTGTTTGACTGGCAGTAGTTTGAGAGACAGTGACAGTCTCCCTGGCATATACTCCATAAGCAGCAATAGTCGTGGCAGCAACTGTTGGTGTGATTCCATTTTTACCAGTTTGATTTCTAAGTCTGTCTTTGGGCCCATCTTTTGAAAAATGTTGAGTTACTCTGACGTCAGGTATCCGTCCTCCTGTCCCAGTTTCAGAAAATGAAACAGGTGCTGAGAGCTGGGTGGGGCTTGTTCCAGGAGTCAGTAAAGCATTGCTTTGTTCCAGCAACTTAGCAAAGGCTGAGCCTGTATCCAGCAACTGCTTTTCATTGTAGGAAACATCCATCTCCATTTGGTCATCCAGCTGCTTTGAGATGTTTTGTGAGGTCTGACGGATCTCTTCATAAATATCCACTGTCTCCTCGTTCTCATAAAGCATGTCATCTTGATCATTATAATCATATTCATCTTCGATATCTTGTCTATTTCTAATGTCTGACTCTTGATAGGTGGCTGTGCTGTACTGCTGTAAAATCAAACTTGAGCTTGATTGCTGCTGTGTCTGCTGCTTTTGTTGCTTCTGCAACATCTCCGCTTTCCTCATCATTTCTTCATAGACTTCTTCTGCACTTTTTAATTTCTTGCCACTCGAGGAAGTAGTTACAGCAGCAGTAGATGATGTAGTTTCTGGCTTTTCAGTAGGGGAATAAAGGGACATAAAGGTGGGCAGGTTGTACTCACTACCAGATTTGTACAGCTTTGATGAAATTTCATAGCCCTCAGCATCTGAGTCAGCTGAAGGAGAATACTCTGAACAGGAGGACCGATGGAGTTCCTCCATCTCAGCTGCCTGCCTCAACTCCTCGGTTGGAGAAGCATCCTCAATGGGTGACAGATTACTAGGGGGAGTCTTCGATCGTTCTCTGCGTCTCTGTGCTCTTAACTCTTCTTTATCACGTTTTGTTTTCCGTACTGTGCTTCGTATTCTCTGTTGCTCGACTTCTCTCATCTTTTCCTGCTCCCTTAGGAGTTCTTCTTCCTCTCTCAATTCGTCTTCTTCTGATGAATCCTCAATGGTGGGTAGGAGAGGGCCATGGGAGCGATGCCTTGCCTTCCTCTGCTGCTTCGCCTCCTCCAGTCGCTGCCTCCGACTAGGACTACTGTCACTGTCATCTTCCATTGAGGATATGGAGGTAGGGGATATTCCAGAGCTGTAGCTAGACGTGGTTGGAGGAAGAGTAGAGGAATAGTCCCCTCTTGACCTTTCTTCTGGAGAACCGGTGAGGCTTTCCATCTCCAGCTCAGGCTCTCGGTCAAGACTCAAGTCATTGTCGGTGCTTAATTCCATGTCTCGACTATAACTGTTGGTGTTGTTCAATTCTATGGTCTTGAATCTTCGTAAGCCTCCTTGCGAGGCCATGAGGTCCTCTTCAGCTGATCCTTTGTATATATCACTTGTTGTTTTACTCTCCTCCTCAAAGCTACTAGAATGATAAGTGAGACGACGCTTTTCTTTTCCTGAGTCACTGATGTGCTTTTGAGTCTTTTTTAGCTTTTTGTAGCCATAGCCTTCATCCTCATCCTCGTCCTCCTCTTCCATTTCCTCTTCCTCGTCCTCATCCTCGTTCTCCTCATCTGCACTCATCTCCATTATTTGCCTCCTCATAAACTCCTCATCGGTCATCTCTTCAGATTCTACATTTCTTTTTTTATGGCCACTGTTCTCCGTCAAAGCAGAAATTGCTCTAAGCTCTTCCTCAGTTGGATCCTCTTCCTCTTCCATGATGCCCTCAAGGTCTTCATCGGAGTCATATTCCTCTGGGCTAATTGATATTGAGCGAGACGGATGCTTCCTAAAATCACTGTGTTGCTGCTTTCCTCGCTTCTTGTCCTGTTTTTTGTCCCCATCGGTTGAAAATTTAGACTCTAGCAGGGGTCGCATGGAGCTCTCCAGCTTTATCAGTTCAGACGGACTTGGTGGTGTATAATGCCCAGTCAGACCTCTCTCATTCATCTTCAACTCTTCCTCCTGGATAAGACCAGTAATTTCACTTTGTGAACTGGAGATCCCGTCAGAGGAATAGCCAGTATCACTACAACTCTGTGGGCTCCGAGAGAGGTCATGATTGCTGTTTGTCTTGGTGGTTTCCTAGAAATGCAAAAAAAAAAAAAAATAGATGCTTAGACATACAAATATCAGTGCACAATATATTTAAGTTGTCGGCACCTTCCATATAAGTGACACTCAGGTCATTGAGCCTACCTTTATGAACTCTCTTTATCTTTTAAGTAGAACCCTGGTTATTAGGGCTGGTATGGGTTAATATAACATAAATTATGTCTGGAACACACGGAGTCAGTCAAAGAGCTAGGGCTGATGAAAACCGACTGTAAATCTATGTTCTGCACCATGTCCATCCCTTTATGAGCACAGTGTCTCCATCTTCTGATGGCTACTTCCAGCAGGATAACGCACCATGTCATAAAGCACCAATCATCTCAGACTGGTTTCTTGAACATGACAATGAGTTCACTGTACTCAAATGGCCTCCACAGTCACCAGAGCTCAATCCAATAGAGCACCTTTGGGATGTGGTGGAACGGGAGATTGGCATCATGGATGTGCCGCCGACAAATCTGCAGCAACTGTGTGATGCTATCATGTCAATATGGAGCAAAATCTCTGAGGAATATTTCCAGTAGCTTGTTGAATCTCTGCCACCAAGGATTAAGGCAGTTCTGAAGGCAAAAGGGGGTCTGACTCGGTACTAGTAAGGTGTACCTAATATTGTAGCCGGTGAGTGTATATGCATACAAGTCTTAATACACAGGGTTCGTTTTAAGTTTAAAAATGCTTACCATTAACAAATGTCAAAAACATTTCCTTCAATCCAAACATGCTAATTTATAAAACAATGGAGAAATGACTATAACCCAAATACGTTTACCTCATAGTACTTAGTAATGCTCTGTAGTTCTTTCTTTTCGTCTTTAGAAATCATCTGAATCGACTCTGTTGTTCCTCTCTTCTGAGCCAGTTTATTTTCTTTATCCTCAAGCTCTTTGTCCAGTTTGGGTGTGTATTCTTTTCTCTCTTCTCCACCAGTAAACGCAGCAGTGATGGACACAGGAGGGGTGGTGGTTGTGGTTAGCGGTGTAGATGTCTTCATATCACTTGAAAATGCACTTTGTTGAGAAACTGGGGGTTTCTGCTGTGGTGTCCCTTGCAGTGGCTTGCTGGAAATTGGCTGATGGCGTGGAGAACCCAACGGTTGGCGACTGGGAGATGGTGGTGCGACTGGAACAGGATCGAGTCCACCAGACATCAGTCTCTGAGTCTGACAGTTCAGACAGAGCCATTCTTTCTTCTGCAAAACAACAGGGAAGCTGAAGATTAGTACTTAGAGTGATTATGTATTTCATTTCAAATGTATTCAGAGTAACAAACACTAAAATTCCCCCTTTTATAAGATGTAATATAAGTCTGGGATGTCTCTAGAGTGTGTAGTGAAGCTTCAGCTCAGGATAGCACACAAATAATGTTCTCCAGCTCTCTGAAACTGACCCTTTCAGGCTTTATCCTAATTGTGGTGTTTTGGTGACTGTCGCATTAAATGCAAAAGAAATTTTGCCCTTTTCAGAAGAGGGCGGAGCTACAGATGGCTGTGCATCAGCGTAGTGACAGATGTAAAACAGCAGTGTGTGTGTGAGTGCTGGTCAGGTGTGCATGTGTGCTTCAGTGTGAGTGTGTGCTTCATGCTTCTGTCAGTCTATGGAGACTCCTGTCGCTGTTCATTGTGCTTAATTTGAATTTAAATTCATGTGCTGTTCTGTGACCTTTGAGGTCAAGGAGCAACAAATCAGCTACGGCTTTAGGACATTTAGCAGCGTGCACCAGATTTTGATGAATTCAGCATACTGTTTAATATAACCCTGTCATTCAGATTAACCATTCCGCTATGCAGAGCTGGTCAAATCATTAAGTGACGTAGGCCGAGGGCTCAAACCCTGCTGGGATCTCCATATGTGCTGGTATGTGTCAAACACACTGAGACTCTCCTAAAGCACTAATAAACCCGAAATACACAAGTCATCAGCACTATCTTCATATATTTAGCATAGGCATGGGTGTGTGGGATAATATGGAGATTATGAACACACTGACAAGGAGCCCCCGAAAGGGCTAGGACAAGCACACTGCTGTATTATCTACCTGTAGTACATGTAAAATGCATTTTGGGAGTTTTTTAAGTTGTCTCGGTGTCGGTCAGCAGAACTTAGATCTTCTTTTGGTGTGTCTCACTGTCAAAATGCTTAACTAAAAGCATCAATCATTAAATTTTTCATGCAACTTCTAGATTTCTAAGGCAACATATCTCTAGTGGACAGTAAAATCCTCAACAACTGAGTGCAAACTGGCACTCAACACTCGTCTTCCTATGATTCAATCAGCTCCCAAAGGACAAATACAATTTTTCTTTTTCAATACGGAGAGAAAAAACAATCTTAACTTCAGTTTCATACCTAATTTAATGTCACAGCTAGATTTTTGCCTTTCTCTGCAAGTAAACACATCAACCTACTGTATTATAGGTGAATATACTGTATTAATGTAATATGATTCTTCAGTTCTCTTTCCACCACTGCTGATTGGTAGACATTTGACAACACTAGTGTGTCATTATTGCTGATTCTGTTGGAACTTACACAAAAAATGCAAAACAATAAACGTTGTTCCTAATAGTTTGTATAAAGGATTAAAAAGAGAATGAGACAGAAACTAAAGGGTGTCGCACACTGAATGCGGCACACAGCGCCATGCATTTTAGAATACAAAACTTAGATTTCTATCAAGATACGCACACCGGCGTCGCAAGACGGTGGCTGTCCGTGGTGCCCAGCTACAACAAATGGGGATTGCACATTGGATGCGCTGCTCACACATGACAGTTGGAAGTAACGCACACCAGATGCGCACAATCGAACGATATTTAATATACATTTCAGTTGGCGCTCTGTGGCATAGCAGAAATATGAACGGTGTCATACAGAGTCATAGCTGGGCGCCTCAGTGTTCATCTGCTGTTAAGGGTGCTTTCACACCTGGACATTTGTTTCGGAATGGGTGCATTTGCCCCCTTTGCTCGGTTGGTTTGGGCATATGTCAATCCTGCAATCGCGCTCTGAACCGCACCAATCGGTCTGAAATCGCCTGAATAAGGTCTTGGCTCAGTTAAAATGAACTCCGGAGCATTTTAACTTTAGCGAGAAAACAATATGATCCAATAAACTTTCAAACCAGGCTATCACAGTCTATTATGTTTATATGATAGACATATGGAAACATATATATAAAAAGAGAGAATGATGAGCAGGGCGAGATATCATTCCTACCCCTAAAAGTGTGTATTATGTAGAATACGAAAGTAAAACAAGTTGTACTATTAAAAAATATACATAATATCATTAACTCTTTTGGTTAAGGTGACTTCTGATATAGAATCGATATAACAATCGACAATTAAAATGAGGCTAGGTGTGAGAAATTCTACCTCTACTTTATATTTGGTGATGACTGCGTCTGTGGCATCACCATTCAAAATGAAAGCACAACTTTTCGCCTATGAGGTCTCATATCTCATCGTCATGAACTAATATAACGACATATGACAGCTGATCGAGCAGAATCCCGGAAAATAAGCCAAACTCTGGCCAATGTGAGGAGAGTTTACTAGCATGTGACTTGTTTTAATAATTTTGATCCTTTTAGAAACTTTGCCATCTGAAAACGAAGCACAACAATTTTAATCCCTGTTTCAGGATAAGACAATCGATCTATAGGAGTGAATGCAACCTAAAACAACATTTAAGCATGAGACATGTGGAACTCCTTACCTCCACTAGATGTGGAGTGGGATTGAAGCCACACAGATTGCAGACCTCAGTATGGCACTGGGTGCAGGACCTGTAGTTTGGTGCTTCTGCGGATCCCACATTGAAGGCAGTCTTGCACAGCGGGCAGGTGACCTCTGGCTTCTGGATGACTGGCTGTGTTATAGGCTGTTTTAGTGGAGACTGCTGCTGCGGTGCGGTCTGGTGCTGTCCTGCTAACTGCTGTGGTTTTGAGCCTTTTTGATGGTGCATTGGTGACTGTTGTTGCTGATTCTGCTGTGGAGGTTGTTTCTGCAGTGGGGCTCCGGGGCCTTTGAGCACTGGAACTCCTTCTGGACCTGTTTTGAAAGCCCCTGGAGGCCCTGATGCGGTTTTTGCACTAGCCCCAGAATTGGTTTTTGCACTAGCTCCAGAATTAGCATCACTAAAGATCACCCTTGTCCCCTGCGCACTCTGGTTCCGGGCAGGCGACGGCTGTGAGGATCCGGGAAGAGGATCAACAGAAATAAGAGTGCTCGCCTGGTTTAGTAAAGATGCCCCAAAACCAAACAGCTTAGTTAGACCATCCTGAGGTGGATCGTGGGATGTTGCATGATGAGCTGGGGAGCTTCCAGCACTTCGGGTTCGATCTGGTTGACCTCCAATCCGCACCGGAGATCCACGTCCGAGATCCGACTGTGACTGTGCCTTTGCTAAACCAGGTAAAGGCACCGCACCCGGATGAGGAATACGTCCTATTTGGGGCCCTCTTTCTGGACTTTTTGGTCCCAGTACTTGCCTTTGGGGCTCTGACTGGTACCATGATTGTAACATGTCCTGCTTGTGGTTGCTCTTTTTGAGTTTGGAGTCCAGTTTGTGGCCCACTGTAAAATCCAGTCTGGCTAGCCAGTTGGACCAGTCTGTCTCTGGATCCCAGAACAGCTTGAGGTGTGGAGTGGCTGAGGCTGCCTGCTGAGGCTGCTGCTGAGGCTGTGGATGTGTATGTGTATGTGGCAGAGGCTGTGGATGTGGCTGAAACTGCTGCTGAGGCTGTGGATGTGGCTGAAACTGCTGCTGAGGCTGTGGATGTGGCTGAAACTGCTGCTGAGGCTGTGGATGTGGCAGAGGCTGTGAATGTGGCTGAAGCTGTGGCTGAATTTTCATCTGTGTCTGCATTTGAGGTTGTATCTGTGGTGTGGGCTGCGCTGAGGGTTGGGTCTTGGGTATTGGGTCAGGCTTGGGTTGATGAGAGGGAGAGTGTATCTGCTGCTGACTCTTGGACCGCGGTGTTGTCATGTCCATTCCCAAAGCCCGCTGCATTTGGCAGTTTAGACAGAGCCACTCCTTGACCTGTTAATGAAATAAAGGCAAAACTCAGAGACAGATATACATCAATCTGATCATCTTTGGCTAAAACTAATTGGCTAAGGACTAAAGATTGGGCATTTCAGACATTCCACAATGTGCAGAGTTTAGTCATGTAGCTCTCACTTTATTTTGATGGTTCCTTTAACAGACTTTGTTGACTATACTTTGTATTGCTTTGCCAACTAATTCTCATGCATTCATTCATTCATTTTCCTTCAGTGTAGTCGCTGATTTATCAGGGGTTACCATAGCGGAATTAACCACCAACTACTCTGCCATATGTTTTACACAGTGGATGCCCTTCCAGTCGTAACCCAGCACTCATACACTACTACCAGTTTAGTTCATCAAATTCAATATACCCCCAGTCTTTGGACTGTGGGGGAAACCAGAGCCAACCAACTCTCTTTAGAGTATAAACAAACTTTCTGTTTAATATCTGCTGACACTAATAGAAAGAATCTATAAGAAACTTTGCAAGTACATGTGGACTTACACTTAAGGCCCTGGTACTTAAAATGAAGTTATTCAATTACAGATTTAGTTGGGCCAGATTGTCAAACCAAGAAGGTTAGCTGGGCCAGTCATTTTAGCGACAAAGCAGCTCATATGGACAAATTTTAAAACCAACACAAAAAATTTATTGAAAAACATAAGGTTTATTTGTTCTTTCTCTTTTAACTTTGGTGAGTTTGCAGAGCTAAAGGTGCATACAAAAAGAGCTGAATTAATCTGAGGGCGTACTTACACGATGTACAGTTGCCTTGAACCGGGCTGTAGCACGCTTGTCCCCCCTCCCGTCTCACCCGACAGCCCGCACTCACGTTGCGGGCCTGAGCATGCTTACGTCATCAATGATGCGCTGTTCAGTTTAAGAAGCGCTCTCGCTCAGCACAGTCAAGATTTCTTTATATCGTAATTTACGTAGGTATTTGCGTTTTGGCGGGACGATAGACATAATTAATACTTTATAAGTATTTAATTTATTATCTATGGGCGGAACCATGGGCTGGGCCGCTCTGAGGTTGATTCTGGGCCGCATGTGGCCCGCGGGCCGCCAATTGAATAGCCCTGGTGTATATCATATATTTTGATCTCATAGACAGATCAGCTGATCTGAGAAAATTTCTGTCAAAATAGTACAACACAACTCCACTTGAATATTTGTGACATCAAATAAGGGTTAGCACAAATATAATCAGCCAGATTACATTACCACAAATGTGCTATCTAAGAGATTATATTATTGAGTACAATTTTTGTCATGTCATTTGAAATCAGTACCTAATTACCCTTTCCAAGTAATCTACCCAGCTCTGACTGGCATTGTATATCTGCAACAATGAATGACACTTAACCAAACTAAACTTCCTACTACCAAAGCATATTCACACCAGGCCAAGTCATACATATGTTGTGATCACGTTTCTTCAGAAGTCTTACCCCTGTAAGGTGTGGGTTGGGGTTGAAGCCGCACTGGTTGCACACTGTAGTGTGGCACTGTGTGCACTTGTTGAAGTTTGGCGACCCGTCGAAATTGGTCAGCTCTGTTGTATTGCAGACTGGACAGAGTTTACTGCTAGGCATCGGTGCGATCTGGGGTACGGAGTATGGTGAAGTTGGTGCACTAGTTCTGTCAGGAGACACTGACGGGGAGCGTCCCGTTCTGCTGCTACTGCTGAAGTCCACTTGGAGGTTGCGTCTGGAGGCATGCTGGCCCGGGCTCTGGTTGGCTCCCATGCCCCCTGTTGAAGCTTGAATTTGAGACTGATGCGTAGGCGTAGTCTGGGAATGTCTAGGTCCATCATGGGTTGGCTTTTTGTAAGGATTTGCACTTGTTTGCATTCCACCCATGCCAAAGTCAGCACCCGGGCCTCGATCACTACCAGCTCCATAGCCTAGTTTTGGACTTGTTGGTGGACCTCCCCCTCCAGCCAACCTAAATAAGACAAAACAAGAAGATGAGAACATATGAGTATTGCCAGTTGTGAGTTTAAACACATTTTTATACAAGAGACTCTTAACTACTATCATTCCTTTTCATTTCACGAAAGTAAATATGATCTGCAATCAGATTAAATACCTAAGAAGCCTGTTGGTCACTTAGGAGGTGATCTCAGTGAACCTGCATGCTTTGTGTGGATTTTATGGGATTACACAGATCGCCCCCTAGTGGAGGAACACTGAATTTTCAAAACCTTTCAAAACAATAATCACATATTGAAGCCCTGTTTACTTAGCTCACATGACCTCGCCGATTTGATACATGCTGAATCTAAACAAAATACTCATAAAAGTTTCAAAGCTTCAAGCATGAGTGTTTCAAAAGCAGCCATGAGTAAATTACAATCCTGTGCTTTTCATTTTAAAGATCTAGGCTCAAAGTCTAAAGCTCATGGCGCAAAAGCAGTAAGAGTGTGTCTGAACCCACTTTTGCTATTTTAAGCATGGGAAAAACAGTCTGTGAACCAGGCGCATGGTCTAACAGGGTTGTGCTTATTCTCCTAATGAGTTCTGGGTGTATTTTAAGCATAATGTGCATTAAACCAATCAGAGTCTTGTTTCACATTCCCTTTAAGAGTCAGTTGCGTCGCTCCATGGTGCATTTGCTATTTACATAACGACTTTAAAAGTGTAAAAACTGAATGCTTCACTAGTGAGAAAACAGTTAAACAGAGCATCTGCAGCGCCAGGATAAAGAACGAGCCTCCTCCATTCAGCCTCTTTACTTTACTCCTTTACTTCACTCCTTTACTTTACTCCTTTACTTTGGTGTAGTGAGGAAACTGTGGAGACTCACTCCACTGAACACATCCATTAGCCCACATATTTAATCTTCTTTGTTAAGAGCAAAGATTTGTGTCAAAACTATTTCTAACTTCAGTTCTAATCTCCAGCAGAGGAATAAATGAACAATAATAATGAAGTGTGGTCAAAACACTGAGTTATATCCACACACACGTCCTGTTCTTATGGCCCATATGGTGATGCAGACGTCTCCAAAACCCCACAGCTGGACAAATCTACACTTGTGTTTATTAAAACAGATATGGAACGTGGAGCAAATCATGCAAATTACAGTTGCGCTGGTTTGAAAATAGCAAATAGCAAAACGTCTTGTGCCTTATTGCATCAGGTGTATGATAGGTGTTAATTGTAAAAATACACTGTAGAGCAACTTTTCCACTTTCTGAGGTCATTTCTAGTGAGACATTAGTATTGTAATAAGCAAACATCCCCTCAATTATCACCAAAGCTCCCTCTATTGTGCTGCACAGGATTAATTCTTTAAGCTGTCGCCAAAGTTTGTCTGAAATCTGTTTGGTCAGCTGCCTTCATGCACAAACGCTTCCTCCAAAATCACTGCCTTGTAGAACAGCAAGGCAACAAGTCAGCGGCCTACGCTCCCAGATGCAGCCCACATCATTATCGCTCGTAATCTCTGTCTACACCAGCGTTTCTCAATCCCGGTCCTCACGCCTCGCTGATCTGCATATTTTGCATGTTTCTCTTATATAACCCAGCTGATTTAGATAATCAGCTCGTTAGAAGAGCTCCATGCATGACATGTGTTCTGACGGACATGCTCCCTACGCAGTGTGCATTCCTCCCTAGTCCGTTCCCCTTCATTTCACAAGAAATCTTTATTTCACATTTGTTCATGGATCTACACGACAGCATTCTCTGCAGGGTCTTACTAGAGAGGTAACACATTCACATATCACACACTTAAATGCCATTTCAATGAAATATGCTCCCTTCAAACTGACAGAATATCCTGTAGAGGGCACTTTGCAGGGTACTTGATTTTTTATTTTGATGGTCTGTTTGTTGAGTTTAAGTCACATTGCATCTACATGCCAACTAACTCTCATTAGATTATAAGTAAACTGGGGTTAGTGTAAGTTGACATGTACTTGCAAAGTTTCTTATAGTCAGTTAAATGTCTGTTTAGCAGCAGTCTCAGCAGATATTAAACAGACAGTCTACTAATACTCTATATCAGTGTTTCCCAACCCTGTTCTTGAAGGCACACCAACAGTACACATTTTCAACCTCTCCCTAATCAAACACACCTGAATCACCTCATCAGAAGATCAGAAGAGACTCCAACACCTGAAGTTAATGGGTCAGATAAGGGAGACAATAAAAATATGTACTGTTGGTGTGCCTCCAGGAACAGGGTTGGGAAACACTGCTCTATAGGACCATCAAAATAAAGTGTTACCTTTTATCATTCATTCATTCAGTTTCTTTTCGGCTTAGTCCCTTTATTAATCCGGGGTCGCCACAGCGGACTGAACCACCAACTTATCCAGCATATGTTTTACGCAGCGGATGCCCTTCCAGCTGCAACCCATCACTGGGGAAACATATATACACACTCATACACTATGGACAATTTAGCCTACCCAATTCCCCTATAGCGCATGTGTTTGGACTTGTGGGGGAAACTGGAGCACCCGGAGGAAACCCACACCCAGGGAGAACATGCAAACTCCACACAGAAATGCCAACTGACCCAGCCGAGACTCAAACCAGCGACCTTCTTGCTGTGAGGCAACAGCACTACCTACTGCGCCACTGCGTCGCCTATCAAAAATAATATAAATGTATTTTAAAAGTGGGTCAAGATAGGCCAAACTTACATGGCCCACATATAAATACGTAACATCCCAAGTCTTGTGTGCCACCATAAAGACCCCACATGCTGTATGCCAGTGCCGAATGAACACCTGCTATGCCAGCTTAATGCCGAATCTGGGCCAGAATTCTTCCTACCCTGGGATGTGTTTGAACTGTGGGGGGAAACCGGAGCACACCCGGAGGAAACCCATGCCAACACAGGGAGAACATACATGCCAACTGACCCAGCTGGGACTCGAACCAGCGACCTTCTTGCTGTGAGGCCAGAGTTCTAACAACTGAGCCACCAGGCAAATGACCTGTGAACCAGCACTGGCTCTGAATATTCAATATTCAATTGAATTTGATTTATAAAGCACCTTAAAACAACACAGTAGACCAAAGTGCTGACAATAGAGAGTAAAACAAAGCGTAAGCACAGACTTTAAAATATAAATAAATAAACACAACATGTCAACATCTCACGCTGTGCTAAAAGCCAAATTGAACAAGTGGGTTTTAAGAAGAGATTTAAAAACTTGTCTAATATACAACGGCAACTCATTCCACAACTTTGGTGCAGCCACAGCAAAAGCCCGATCCCCTCTGAGCTTTCGACTGGTCCAGGGCACACACATGAGGAGCTGGTCGGCTGACCTGAGCGAACGAGAAGGTGTGTAAACACAGAGAAGCTCTGATAGGGTGCAGTAACCTTCAGACACTTTAAAACAAATCAAAGTAACTCAAAATGGATCCTGGAATGCACGGGCAGCCAGTGAAGAGAAGATAAAACCAGGGTGATGTGCTCGTGTTAGCGTGTGCCAGTTAAAAGAGGCGCAGCTGCATTCTGAACAATCCCTTCAGTTGAACACATACCTGATACATGCTGCTGGAAAGAGGCTAAATCTGAACTGCATTAATCAAGCTAAACGCTTCATGTGCTTTCAGCTCGGACCTAATATCATGGCTTATTATTTCAAGTGTGAGGCACGGCGAATGAACAGCTCAGATCAGTTAATCAGTGAGCGCTAACACTACAGCTTCGCCTGAGCACAATAAAGGACACAACAGACCCTTTTTAACAGACGTCACCTCGCTGAATAAATGACTCGAGTAGGAAATAGCTTCTCGTTTTAGGAATCAACAGCATATTGGCTAACCTTCAACATGCTTGCCCTTAAACGACTGATCGGTTTTTATGAGATGCTCTGTTATTAAAGTATACAATATTGCAGAAGGCAGGATCCAACGTCCAGCACTCCTCATCCATTCTCTGCTCTGACAGAGAGTCGATGTTCGTGATGTGATTGGTTATGATTGTCTCTATGGTAATTCATTTGACCACACCCTTCTGCTTATTTGTTACCATGAACACTCACTAGTCAGGTTTTGTATATACAGTGCTCAGTGCTACAGTGAAGATGAATAGTTTCCTCCATTTCTCAGTGAATATAGGCAGTGAAGTTATTAGTGAAGTAAATGGCCAAACTACAAAACAGAAATGATTACACCTGCACTCGCCATGAGGAGGTGGTGTAATCGCCTCTGTAGGAGAATTTGCTTGCATAATCAAAATAAATAAAGTAATCCAACCCTATCACCCGGTAGCTCCACCCCTTTACTACAAGCTCCTCCCATTCACTGATAGCCCCTCCCCCTCGGTTACATAAACAAAGCTGCGAGCCTTAAGTGCACGAAACGTTTAACAATTTGATCGTAATTTAATTTTTTAACTCGCACGGAAAATTCACTCGAGACGAAGACTTGGAGGTAAGCAGCTAGCTGGTAGTGCGAAAAAGAACAGAAGCCGTCGACGGCATCATACTGCTTACCTCCATGTGGACGGCTAGCGTTTGTTTTAAAGATTAAATGCAGCCATATGTAGCTCTGGCTACATAATTTGCGCTCTCCAGAAATGTATACGGGGGTATGTGTTCACGATGAGCCTGTGTTGAAAAAAAAAAAGCATGCTTCTTGAATCTGTAATTGTATTATGGTATTTTTATGTTTGATTATATATAGTACAAAATGACATAAAATAGTGCAGAAGTATGTAATCTGGGACGCACCTAAATTAGAGAGTCTTCTTTTGTTTTTGTCTGTGTCTGGTTTATTTGGTTCAGGTCACCTCTACACACCTGTATGGAGATTTCTAGTGTGCCTGGTAAGACAATGATTTAGTGCTTCAGATGTGTTTAATTGGGGTAGGAAATATACTGGACTGAAATATGTAGGACAGCGGGGCTCTCAATGGACTAGACTGAACAAATAGTGTAAACAGTGAATCCTGGGTTGGAATCTGGGTTTCTATACGTTATTGCACATTTTGAAGTATTGCAAGAGAAACGAGTGACGGAAATGGCCAGTTTAGTATTAATTAGGGATTTTTTTTCCTTAAAACAAGCAAAATAATCTGCTAATGGGACAAAATCTTGCTTTTGCTTTGAAATAAGATCATTTAGCTTGTTTTAAAGGAAAGACTCGCTTAATTTTGTTTCAGTATTTCTCAAAACAAAACAATATTATTTACCTTGTCTAGAAAATGCTTCTTGAATGAAGAATTGTAAAATATTGTGACTAGAAACGAGACAAAAACTAATCAAGAATAAAAGACTATGACAATTTTATACAGACGTATTCAATAAAGGGTAAAATCAAATTCACAAATGTTGGGGTTCACATTCTGTAGTAAATTCTTGCAATATTTGCACTATAGTAGTATAGTATAGTATAGTATAGTATAGTATAGTATAGTATAGTATAGTATAGTATAGTATAGTATAGTATATAATGTGGTATAGTATAGTATAGTATAGTATAGTATATAATGTGGTATAGTATAGTATAGTATAGTATAGTATAGTATAGTATAGTATAGTATAGTATAATATAGTTTGGTATATAATATGGTATAGTATAGTATAGTATAGTATAGTATAGTATAGTATAGTATAGTATACTATAGAATATGGTATAGTATAGTATAGTATAGTATAGTATAGTATAGTATAGTATAGTATATAATGTGGTATAGTATAGTATAGTATAGTATAGTATAGTATAGTATGGTATATAATATGGTATAGTATAGTATAGTATAGTATAGTATAGTGTAGTGTAGTGTAGTGTAGTGTAGTATAGTATAGTATATAATATGGTATATTATAGTATAGTATAGTATAGTATAGTATAGTATAGTATAGTATAGTATAGTATAGAATATGGTATAGTATAGTATAGCATAGTATAGTATAGTATAGAATATGGTATAGTATAGTATAGTATAGAATATGGTATAGTATAGTATAGTATAGTATAGAATATGGTATAGTATAGTATAGTATAGTATAGTATAGTATAGTATAGTATAGTATAGTATAGTATAGTATAGAATATGGTATAGCATAGTATAGTATAGAATATGGTATGGTATAGTATAGTATAGTATAGTATAGTATAGTATAGTATAGTATAGTATAGTATAGTATAGTATAGTATAGTATATGGTATAGTATGGTATGGTATGGTATGGTATAGTATAGTATAGTATAGTATAGTATAGTATAGTATAGTATAGAATATGGTATAGTATAGTATAGTATAGTATAGTATAGTATAGTATAGTATAGTATAGTATAGAATATGGTATAGTATAGTATAGTATAGTATAGTATAGTATAGTATAGTATAGTATAGTATAGTATAATTTGGTATGGTATAGTATAGTATAGTATAGTATAGTATAGTATAGTATAGTATAGTATAGTATAGTATAGTATAGTATAGTATAGTATAGTATAGTATAATTTGGTATAGTATAGTATAGTATAGTATAGTATAGTATAGTATAGTATAGTATAGTATAGTATAGTATAGTGTAGTGTAGTGTAGTGTAGTGTAGTATAGTATAGTTAGGGGTCAACCATGATTTGTTGATTTGTGAAATATAAACAGTGTAATGAGCTGAAAGTGAACTCTTCTGTCCTCTATTTAAAGCTGACTGTTGTTTGTGAGTGAAGATCTATGAATAACACACTAAAAGCACATTTAATCATGAGAATGAGTCAGATACAGTATAGGCTGTTGCTGGTGTGTTACTGTGCCAAACGCTAAAAATAGGACACGCAACAAAAAATAAAAAACAACAGCAGACTAGCTCAGCATAGAGCTGTATTGAGAGAGAGAGAGAGAGAGAGAGGGGGGGGGGTGAGTAAACTGCAAAAGTAAGCAGTTACTGTCTATAAATGTTATTTACTAGACTTTTACAATCACACATCTCCGTAATCTATAACTTTAACATAGAGCGAGTGATATTTTAGATTAATGCGTGTGTTTATATACAGTTGAAGTTTAAATTTACAGTTTAAATGTCACTTTAAGCTGAATACTAGTGTCTTGAAGAATATCTAGTCTAATATTATGTGCTGTCATCATGACAAAGAGAAAAGACATCAGAGATTAGAGATGAGTTATGAAATCTATTATCTGACAATAACCAAACCTTAGAATGATCATCAGCCAATCAGAAACATGCATTCAATAGCCTATAGTAACAACATTAGCACTGTTATTATTTTGAAGCAGATAACTGCTATTCTCTTCGAACCTTCTCAAGGTGATCAGTCAATACAAGCATCTCACAACATTTACTTTCTCCTCATTCTCGATGACGTTTCCCAGCAGTCTCCGTGCCTTACTCCAGTTTAATGAGTCCCAGCAGAGCTTTTGTTTGTTGCTGTGAAGCGCACAAGATGCAGACGCTACTGGAAATATCATGTCAAACTTCCAGATCAGAGACAAGACGTCCTATTTTGGTGATCAAAATTACATGTTCAGAGAAAAACATTTACTTTTAATGTGCCATGTAACCAGCGACAGACAGGATCTATGGACATTTTTTACTATCCTGTTCAGTATTTTGTAAAAAATAATAATAAAAATCTGTGGATTCATGTAGATAGATTTTGGAAGTATTGTGAATAAAATCTCAAAACATTCAATAAAAAAAGAACTTTAACTTTAATCTAAGGTTTACAATGCAAATCCAATTAGATCCACGTGTTTGGTAAACAGAACAATTCAAATACACTTCATTGAACATGCACACATGGACGTCGCCTATATACTGTATAACGGCAGGTTAACTATGTTTATTTATAATAACTTTAACTGTTAAAAGCTATTAGTTACTAGTTAATTAATGTTGTTGATAACTAATAAAGTTATGGTAATTGATAACCTTAACTTTATCAAAGTTGATTGTAATGCAATAATGTGCACCTTAATTGCATAATAATTATTGTGAAAAGCACTATACAAATAAACTTGAATTGAATTGTCTCATATAATATAAGACAGATCATATTACTTTACGAAGTGTATTTTAAATAATATATATATATACTGTATATATGCATTCGTATATTTAGTCAATAATATCACTGAAATGACACTGAAAAATCTGTGGATTTCTGTGTGTGTAGATTCTGCGTAGGCCTACTTATATTGCGTTGATTCAATAAGTTAAATTCTTCTCGGATATCTATATAGTATGTATGTGGCTTAGGTAAGTGCAAAAATTCTCCAGAAATGGTTGTTATGCTCATTTATAACCAAGTGTCAACCTGCTTTTCCTTGTGAAGCTAATACAGAAGAAACTGAAACTGCAATTCATCGACTGGCCACTGGGGGCTGGCTCCAAAACAGAGCAAATTTCCATTGACTTCAATGTTAAAATGCCCAGCTTTATAGCCGGAAAAAAAGTGTTTACAGCCTTGTGCAAAAAATTATTTAGGTGTATAAAGTTCTGGAAAATATTTTTATAAAATTCTGGATAAACTATAATTATAAATAATAAAAATACTAATTTATAATTTATAAATATTTTTAATAGGCTAATTTATGATTATACTTCGACAAAAGAGACTGACAGAAATGTATTTAGATTTGTAACGTTTGAAAACACAGGCAGGAATTAATATCAACCTCTGCATGAATAGATGACGTTTAATAAAGTGTATTGGCCTCCTTTCACTCATGAAAAATGACAGTAAGAGCAGAGTGATATGACACGATGCATAAGCATGCATCCGCAGTTTACATGTGTTGTTGTCTCATCACAAATCAATGCAGCACATTTCACAATATACATGTTAAATTAACAAAAGACACAGTTCTTACTGCCATACACCCAAAGCAATGTTTTAAAAACTAATCGTACGCCTCTTGGGGTTGCACTGAATAAATGTATAATCTATATATCCTGCATTTTGCATTTTGACAGCTGTAAATACTCCATGGTTGTGCATAGCTGTCTACTTAACAAAACTTCTAATTTTTAGTCTCTCTGCCACTCTCATTTCCAAAATAAGAGTCCCACATACATAGTGTGTTTAATATATGCTTAGATCGACTTCAAAATAAGCAGGAAAGTGTCTCATTGCTGTAATGCTTGTTTGTTTTGCAGCAGAAGATGTTAAATATTTTAAAACACGCCTTCAGAGCCCTGAATATTTTACTTTAGGCTCTGCTGCCAAGCTGTTATGAACGTGCTCCACATGTGCACCTAAGTATGAAATGATTGCATTATGCATCATTCGTTTAGTTTTGTAAGCTCTACACTGCATCCCAAAAATGTTTCATGTATAACACAAACTCAATTTAGTTTAATCGTCCACACGAATATCACTGTATATAATGAAAACAAATGAATGAAGTCTAACTGTTAAAGTCCCACATCAAAAAAGACTATACGATATCTTAATAAATGAGGGTTTGAACAATACTATAGTAAAGTGTCTTATACTGTATATATTATAGTATTTGTAACTCACTGTTATTTAAAGCTCCAGCATTCTGTAATATTAATTACAGTGAACTTATTATTAACTTTAGTAAAATTGTAAAAAATACTGTAGCATAAAGTAGGTAAACTACAGTAAACTGAGAGATATTGTAGTATAATTTATACTGTACTTGTAGAAAACTACATTAGTGGGTCATTTCTTTATATTACTATAGTTTTGTTACCATGGCAACTGTAAAATCACCACAACAGATCAACTACTATAGTTGTTGTGTTACCATAGCAACTGTAGAATCACTGCAACAGATCAGTTAGTATAGTGGCTGTGTTACCATAGCAACTGTAGAATCACCACAACAGAGCAATTACTATAGTTTTTGTGTTACCATAGCAACTGTAGAATCACCACAACAGATCAGTTAATATAGTTGTTGTGTTACCATAGCAACTGTAGAATCACCAAAACAGATCAATTAGTATAGTTGTTGTGTTACTATAGCAACTGTAGAATCACCACAACAGATCAATTAGTATAGTTGTTGTGTTACCATAGCAACTGTAGAATCACCACAACAGATCAGTTAATATAGTTGTTGTGTTACCATAGCAACTGTAGAATCACCACAACAGATCAATCACTATAGTTGTGTTACCATAGCAACTGTAGAATCACCACAACAGATCAATTAGTATAGTTGTTGTGTTACTATAGCAACTGTAGAATCACCACAACAGATCAATTAGTATAGTTGTTGTGTTACCATAGCAACTGTAGAATCACCACAACAGATCAGTTAATATAGTTGTTGTGTTACCATAGCAACTGTAGAATCACCACAACAGATCAATCACTATAGTTGTGTTACCATAGCAACCGTAGAATCACCACAACAGATCAATTAGCAAAAGTTGTGAAGTTACCATAGCAACTATAGAACCACCACAACAGATTAATCACTATAGTTGTTACCATAGCAACTGTAAAATCACCACAACAGTTTAATTACTATAGCTGTTGTGTCACCATAGCATCTGGAGAACCACCACAACAGATTATTTACTATAGTTACTGTGTTACCAGTGACAAGAAACAAGACAAAAACTTCAGTAAGAAAAGCATGTTTTCTCTGTACTATTTGTTTACTTGTAGAAATAAGCCTTGTAAAAATGACTTCTTTAATAGTCAGATCCTTTACTTGGCAGCTAAAGCTTTCGCCACACACACACACACACACACACACACACACACACACACACACACACACATTGATTATATTATGAGAATATTGAGCGGCTGATTCAGGCGATGTACTGAGTGTGATCATATGCTGAGCGTCTCTCTGAAGCTGTCAGATGAACACCTCTGGGATTTCTCACTGTAACTGCGTTCATGACACTAATCTGAAGAAGCAGATCTGTGTCTCCATAAAGCCCAATAACACAGGTGACAAACACACATACACACTTTAAAACAACACAGACGACTCCTGCTTTAAATCATACTGGACTTTATGCACTGAAAAGCATGACACCTCAAACACTTTTCATATCATTTTAATATCGTAATATGTGTGTATCATATTGGCATTGTTTACTGTCTATCCACATGAATATGTCTTTCTGACAGCAAGGCGCAAACCCACTAAAAAGGTGCAAACACTGCTGCATTTATGAGGAGTGTTCAGACTCAAGGCTCTCCTGAGTAATGCACAGACTTATAAACCAGCTTCCCTTTGGCAGAAAAGCACCTAAAGAACTCTCAGACAGTGAGAAACAAGATACTTCGGGAACTTCAAGATCCAATCATTACAAACCGCGTCCAGTGCCTTCACTTCCAGTCCACGGCTCACTTTCTAACAGGACAGCAGCACTAACCACCAATACAACACACTCCACACTCAATGCTCACTGTGTGCTTCAGACTACGTGTTTGTGAAGTGTACTCAGATGTTTGACTGCAGTTTCTGCACTGTAGAAAAATCTACACTGTAAAAATGTAGTAAAAATGCTATACTGTGATAAATGGCTGTAATTTCAATGGTAAAAACATTACAAATGTTATACTGAAAAAATACTGTAATTTCAATGGTAAAAACTGTAAAAATGCTACACTGTACAAAAAATTACTGTAATTTCAACAGTAAAATCTATAAAATGCTACACTGTAAAGTAATTACCGTAATTTCAACGGTAAAAACTGTAAAAATGCTACACTGTAAAGTAATTACCGTAATTTCAACGGTAAAAACTGTAAAAATGCTACACTGTAAAGTAATTACCGTAATTTCAACGGTAAAAACTGTAAAAATGCTACACTGTACAAAAAAATTACTGTAATTTCAACAGTAAAATCTATAAAATGCTACACTGTAAAGTAATTACCGTAATTTCAACGGTAAAAACTGTAAAAATGCTACACTGTACAAAAAAATTACTGTAATTTCAACAGTAAAAACTATGAATTGCTACACTGTAAAAAAAATTATCGTAATTTCAACGGTAAAAACTGTAAAAATGCTACACTGTAAAAAAATTACAGTAATTTCAACAGTAAAATCTATAAAATGCTACACTGTGAAGTAATTACCGTAATTTCAACGGTAAAAACTGTAAAAATGCTACACTGTACAAAAAATTACTGTAATTTCAACAGTAAAAACTATAAATTGCTACACTGTAAAGTAATTACTGTAATTTAAAAGGTTAAAACACTGTAAAGATGACTCATTTCAACAGGAAAAAATCTGTAAAAATGCTGTAAAAAAATCCCTGTAATTGTGATGATAAAAACTGTAAATATGCTATATTGTAAAAAATTACCGTAATTTCCAATAGTAAAAACTGAAAGAAATGCTACACTGTAAAAAAAGACTAATTTAAACAGTAAAAACTGTAAAGATACTACACTGTAAACATTACTGTTATTTAAAATTAAAGTAATTTCATTAAAATTTACAGTAATTAGTTTATTTTATTAAAATGCTACCCTATAAAAAATTACTGTAATTTCAACAGTAAAAACTGTAAAAATGCTACACTGTAAAGTAATTACTGTAATTTAAAAGGTTAATACACTGTAAAAATGTGTCATTTCAACAGGAAAAAATCTGTAAAAATGCTGTTTAAAAAATCACCGTAATTGTGACGGTAAAAACTGTAAATATGCTATATTGTAAAAAATTACCATAATTCCAATAGTAAAAACTGTAAAAATGCTACACTTTTTTAAAAAAATTACCGTAATTTCAATGGTAAAAACTATAAAATGCTACACTGTAAAACAATACAGTAATTTCAATCCTAAAAACTATATAAATGCTACACTGTAAAGTACTTACTGTCATTTAAAAGGTTAAAACACTGTAAAAATTACTCATTTCAACAGGAAGAAATCTGTAAAAATGCTGTAAAAAAAAAAAAAAAAATAAATAAATAAAAAATAATAACCGTAATTGTGAATATGCTATATTGTTAAAATTTACTATATTTCCAATAGTAAAAACTGAAAGAAATCCTACACTGTAAAAAAAATACTGTAACTTAAACATTAAAAACTGTAAAGATACTAGTCTGTAAACATTACTGTTATTTAAAATTAAAGTAATTTCATTAAAATTTACAGTAATTAGTTTATTATTAAAATACTACATTATAAAAAATTGCTGTAATTTCAACAGTAAAAACTGTAAAAATGCTACACTGTAAAAGATTAACCGTAATTTCAACGGTAAAAACATTAAAAATACAACACTATAAAGAAAATTACTGTAATTTTAATGATAAAAACATTAAAAATGCTACACTGTAACACACATATCAATAATTTCAACTGTGAAAATGCCTAAGGCTATAAGTTTTGTTATCTAATGTTGATAAATAATGAATATTTATATAATTTAATAAAATGCGGTAGTTTACCATAAATATATTTTACACTTCCTACTGTGTTTTTAACAGTAAATGTCTGGCAACCACAGCTGAGGGATTTTATTGTAAACTTTACAGACTATTTTTCCACTGTGCAATAAAATTATGGCTAACAGTAAGTGTCCTTATATATACGGTAATTAACTGACTCCACTTTTCATGCATTTAGCAGTCATTACTATGGCATTTTTAGTTTTTTCTTATCGGTATGTGTGTGCGTACATGTTTATGTGGTTTACAGCAAAACAAAGTTGTACAATGACATGTGTATTACTTGGTTGTACTCTATTAAGGTGGGTACTAAACAAGATCTTCACAATCTTGGGGTAGGGCCATATAATAAGCGCTATTTATAGTGTAAAATACTTTACACCTGCACCTATGGAGTGTCCCTGTAAACCATGTATAGAAGTTCAATGTGTGTGTGTGTGTGTGTGTGTGTGTGTGTGTGTGTGTGTGTGTACTGTAAATTGTTGCTCTCTAGATCTATCATTTGTGCTGTTCTTGATTTGTAGGATAAAAGCGTCTGCTAAAAGACTAAATGTCCAGTGGGTTTAGCCATTAGCCTTTCCCAAACACCAGCTCACTTAGTGCACTTCAGTTCCCTTTCACACACACACACACACACACACACACACACACACGCGCGCGTTTCTGCAGATGCACTTAGTGAGCCTTCAGTGTCCAGTTTCTGTCCAACTCCAATGTTTTGTTTCTCCTCAAACGTCAGCTCCAATGTTAAGAAGATCCTACAGGGAAACTCTACAGTCCTGTGGATGCTGGAGAACTCTATGCTGGAAAAGCTCAGACGTACACTGTAAACAAATTATGTAATTCAGTCATTCATTCATTCATTCATTCATGTTTGAAGGCGTAACAAAGATTCAAAGGTGTACCAAAGACTAACCAACATCAGCATGGTCAGTTTTGATCTCATGTGTGCTTTAAGGGCCTCTTACAGCAGTGATCTTGAATTCCTGGTCCTGCAGAGACTCTCTGCTTGTTTTGTGTGTCTGGATTAATAGTTCAGTTGACGCGTGTCTCTGCTAATGATCTCAGCTGTGTCAAATAAGACAGAAATGAACAAAACGAGCAGATCGGCGGCTCAACGGGGCCAGGATTCACACGGCTTCACACGGATACACTCGCCAAACTCATTCAGCAGAGTCATGTGACTGATCCAGCGGGAGACACACACTGACAATCTGACGCCTGACGCCTTTTCAGCACCTCAGCGAGACTTTTCACGATCAGCTAAAGGTATTGTAAATAACTTTCAAAAATGGCAAAAAATATGGTCCTGTTTTCAGAAATAATGAGTCAAAACGAGGAGAGATATTAGCCCATTTCACACAGTGATAGCGGTAAATATCTGGAAAATTTCCAGAAGGACTTTACTGGTCAATTCATAAAAGTGCTGTTCACGCAGGCGAGGACGTTATGGAATTTTTCCAAAATAGACCATTCACACATCCATTCCAGAATACCGGAAAATTCTGACACCATCAACCAGAAATGAGCTCTAAACGGCTGCGCTTGTATTTGTGAAGATCTGACTGCATTACAAACTCTGTGGATGGATCAGTATTGTCAACAACATCGATGAAAACATATAGAGGAACACTTTCACACATCGAGATGTTCATGGTATGTTCATGATACATAAAAATGACACTTTTTAGCCCATCAATTTTGTTTGTCCATGCACATTTGACCCAGTATTGGGTTACAACATCCCAGAATGCATTCAGTTCTATTCTATTATATTCTAAGACAAACCAACAATCAAAAATGCTGAGTTATCTTCAACTTACTTCAGTTCAAATACATACAAACCCAACGTTGGGTTATTTGTTTTATAAAATTTAATCCAATAGTTGTGTTTGCCAACATTTGACCTAGCATTGGGTTACAACAACCCAGAGTGTATTCTATTCTATTCGATTCTATTTGATTCGATTCGATTCGATTCGATTCGATTCGATTCGATTCTATTCTATTCTATTCTATTCTATTCTATTCTAACAACCCAACACCAGAAAATTGGGTTTTCAACAATGCAGAGTCCATTCTTTTCTATTCCATTATAACAACCCGACAACTTTGGGTCAAATACGAACAAAGCAAATGTTAGGTAAATCTTTTTTCTAATTACATTTAAATGACACTTTTTGACCCAGTGGTTGTGTTTGTCCACATTATTGTGCTTCTCTTAAGGAAACCTCTCTTCATTTGAACTCATTATTGATCGTCCAGAAAACACTTCTGGATTTCAGAATTATGAGATATTTAGACTTGATCCAAGACAGTCTGTAAGTAAGAGAAGCATGTGTGCCGTGTATAATCCACTTAACGCAGTGATTGAAGAGGAGTGAGTGAATCTGGACACTGAGCGCACCACAGCGGCTGCCATTTTTCTCTAGTTTATGCTTCGCTGTTCATTAATTAAATGAAAAAGCTGACACAGTGTGATTGTGCTCGCACTGCTTATCTGAGGAGCCTCGCTTAAAAACATCACAGCCTCTCTTTGAAATAGCAAACAGCTCTATAATTAAAACACAATCAAATAATTAAGAGGGAGTCTGTGTAGCTCATGATCTGGAGATACGCAAGAGTTCATCTGTGTGGTATACAGTATTTCATCTCTGCTGGGTGAGTGTTTGGTAGTGCAACGTATATTCCAGTAGTTCATGGTATAGTACTATAAATTTACTATGGTGTATTTACTAGAGTGAGATTCAAAAACACTACAGTATTTACCACAGGAATATTACTACATGTTCATTCATTCATTTTACTTCGGTTTAGTCCCTTTATTCATCATGAATCGCCACAGCGGAATGAACCGCCAACTATTCCAACATATGTTTTACACAGCGGATGCCCTTCCAGCTGCAACCTAGTACTGGGAAACACCCATACACACTCATTCACACACACACTCATACACTACAGCCAATTTAGTTCATCAATTCCCCTATAGCGCATGTGTTTGGACTGTGGGGGGACTCGAACCAGAGACCTTCTTGCTGTGAGGCGAGAGCTCTACCCACTGCGCCTTGTTTCGTTTTATTTATGTTTATTTAGATATATTACTTTGATTTGCTTAGTTTTATATTACTCTTTTATAAAGGGTTACTGGTTTCAGATTATTTTTATGGGTTACTTTCATTAACAGTAATAATTCTGGCCCAAACCTGATCAACTGAAATGAACAGGATTACAGCAGTTACTGAGTTACATCACACGTCTGGGATACATTAATGCATATTTAGAAGGAACACACTATATACATGTCTAAGAGTAGTCTAAACATAACAGATCAACACTATACTCGCTACTAAAGTTTCCCCCAATGTGTGTGTGTGTGTGTGTGTGTGTGTGTGTGTGTGTTGACTGTTTCTCCAGCAGGTGGCGCTATTAGATTACATATGAATCGCTATTCCAGCATATGTTTTACACAGCGGATGCCCTTCCAGCTGCAACCCAGTACTGGGAAACACACATACACACTCATTCACACACACACACACACACACACACACACACACACACACACACACTCATACACTACAGCCAATATATCTCATCAATTCCCCTATAGGTTGTTTTCACATGACGTCATTGATGACGTGTGAAATTCAGATGGAGGGCAGGAAGTGATTCTCTTTCATAGGAATCGCGATCAGAACATCAAATGTTTATGTGTTATGTTGTTTATAACTCTTTAAATCAGCCCAAATGAGAAATGCCAAACAGCCTTTACAGAGTACCCAACATTTTTGCTCATCAATGGGGAAAAGTTGAAGAAACTGACTGAAAACGGAAGAAAACGTGGCGTGTATACATGTTATATACGTGTTCTCAATACATTCATGTGTACAAACCTTTTCTGAACGCGATAATTCGCTTGACAGCACTAATAAACACAGACCTAGCTATTATATGTCAATGTATTATATAAAAATCAGATACAAACACCACACTTATACAGAACACAGGAGAACGTAAATAACCCACCAGTTAACTGCTGTAATGAAATCTCCCTCCATTTGCAATAATCCGTGTATTTACTGGCGTTTCAGCGGAATAATCAAACATAACATCGAGGTGTGCAGCTGAGTTGAATGTTGACGGTGAGTAAACCGAACAAAAAAAGAAATGCTAACATTGCGAGCAAAACTAGACGGGTCTTATAGTGGAGTGCTGTGTTTGAAAACAATAGGAAACACTTTATTTTGATGGTCCAGTTGAGTATTAGTAGACTGTCTGTTTAATATCTGCTGATGCTGCTCCTGCAACAGGCATTTAACTGACTATAAGAAACTTTGCTAGTACATGTCAACTTATACTAACCCCAACCCTAACAGTCTACTGATAATCTAATGAGAGTTAGTTGGCATGTACAGCTGAAGTCAGAATTATTAGCCCCCCTTTAAATTTCTTTCTTCTTTTACAAATATTTCCCAAATGATGTGTAACAGATTCAGGAAATGTTCACAGTATGTCTGATAATGTTTGTTCTTCTGGAGAAAGTCTTATTTTGTTTTATTTCGGCTAGAATAAAAGCAGTTCTTAATTGTTTCTGATCCACTTTAAGGCTGCATTCACACTGCACTCTTCAAGTGACCCAATACCGATTTGTTTCTCCCATGTGGCACAGATCGGATATGGCCCATGTACATGTAAGCATGGATTCCGATTTACTCAAATCAGATTCAGGCCTTGTTCATATGTGGAAATTAATCCGATATGAATGGGATCTGTGCCCTCGTGTCTGCAGTGTGAGCAGGTAGATCAGATTTTCACCTGTCAATGCGAGTCGCGCATCATTAAAAACCGTAGCGAAAGACGAAAGTCTGACACTTTCATTTCAGAACAGACTTCAGCAGAGTCCCAACCCTTAAATCTCACACACGAGGACTTAAACAGCTTTATATTGTCATAAAGCACAGGTATTTAAGCATGTTAACGAGAGCGAGAGAGCGCAATGTCCACCACATAACCAATATAAACTAATATAAAACTAGTGCACACATCACATGCATAAATCACACCATGGACATCACATTAAGATACCAAAAGGCTTTAAAAAGCCTGTATATCAAATGATGGACAAATGAGAACCTTTCTGTCATTAACTATAGTAAAACAGCTTGTCAAAAGCTTGATTTAACCTTCACCAAACTTGACTGATTTCTCTGAGAAATCCAACACGCCAACACGGGGAGAACATGCAAACTCCACACAGAAACACCAACTGACCCAGCCGGGACTCAAACCAGTGACCTTCTTGCTGTGAGGCAACATCGCGACACTGCTAAGCCACCTTACTACATGTTCTATAGTAAATTACCCTACAATACTAAGGTATATTTTAATATGGGTCAGTTCAATTTATGGGGAGGTCGACATTTTTTAAACTGCATTTGTACAGTAGAGTAACTGTGATTATGAGTTATATTTTATACACACACACACACACACACACACACACACACACACACTATCTGCTGGTGTTTTCAGTATAAATATAACATAAGATGATGATCAAACTCACATCAGAAATACATATTAACTGAATACTAGTATAACACTGTTTTTTCGTGCAGTCACATGACATGAAACCTGCTGCTTTAAGGTTAAACACAACTTTCAGATAAATTAATGCCAGAAACCATCACCTTTCACTTAATAACATCTAATATAAAAATGCTTTAAATGAAAGACATGAGCTGCGTCCTAAATGGCACACTATACACTTAAACACACAGCAGCATAGTATATCTATGTAGTGTCGTCCTAAACGGAGCACTAATGTTATTTTTACTATACGCAAACATTTCCCTGGTTACGTCTGTCGGTTTCCTAATTAGTGAAATACATGACCAACCTACCAAATAATACCTGCCGTGAGTATAGCTGCATTCACCATTAGGAGGCGCTATACTCACTCTCGTAAGAGAAATTCTGCTTTCACAATCCAAAATTAATAAAGTAACCCAACATCAGTGCCTGATAGCTCCGCCCCTTCAACAATACAAAGCAGCAGAAGCTGCAGGTGTTGAGTGTGTGAAGTGTCCATCATTACACACTTCATTTTACCGGCTGAGTAAGTGCATCATCCGGGTATTTAAAGTGCACTAATTATTAGAGTTTTCAGTGTGAACGCACTACTTACACTATTTATTCTACAAAATACTGTAGAGTAGTGCATAACAGGCATGGGCAAGTATAAGATTCTGACGGTGTGATAACCTTGGATAAAAATATCATGGTTTCACAGTATTGAGATTACTGCTCTAATATATATTCTTTTTAAATGTCTGGCTAAAAAACTACAACTTTTGCCACTTTTTCTCCACAATATATTTTAATTTGGGAAACATTAAACGTATTTTAGAGCAGAAACACGTCAGGCTGAATAATTCTAATGAATCATTGACTTCTGCTGTCTTCATTAGTTTTAAAAACTATTTTTTTTACAATTTAAAACAGCATCTTTGGATATTTTTCTGCCAGAGACACTGTTGTCCTAAAAAAACAACAACAAAAAATATCTAAATTTTTACTCATACCTTAGGAGCAGTATAGCAGAACATTTTGAGCTGCTGGGATCTCTCACACACCCCCATACTGAAAAGAACCCCAAACCATGATTTCTCCTTCACCAAACTTGACTGATTTCTCTGAGAAATCCAACAAGCCAACACGGGGAGAATATGCAAACTCCACACGGAAACGCCAACTGACCCAGCCGGGACTCAAACCAGTGGCCTTCTTGCTGTGAGGCCACAGTGCTAACCACTGAGCCACCGTGCCGCCCCTGTTTTTGACATACATTAATATATTAATTACCCAATCTATTTTTCAATCTGTATGTTCGTATCCCCACATCATCATCATCATCATGGATATAAAAAACATATAAATGTGTAGCTCATAAACATACACAGAAGTGATGTATAGCTCAAACACACACACACAGAAGAGATGTGTAGCTCATATATATATATACACACACACACACATAGAGAGAAGCAATGTATAGTTCATAACACACACACACACACACAAGCAATGTGTAGCTCAAACACACACACACACAGAAGAGATGTATAGCTCATACACACACGCACACACACACACACACACACACACAAAAGCATTGAGTAGCTCATAGCACACACACATACATACACAGAAACAATGTGTAGCTCAAACACACACACACAGAGAAGCAATGTACAGCTCAAACTCAAACACACAGACGATGTGTAGCTCATAAAAACACAAACACATGCAATGTGTAGCTCAAACACACACACAGAAGCAACGTACAGCTCATAACACACACTTCAAAGCGATGTACAGCTCAAACTGAAACACACAGACGATGTGTAGCTCATAAAAACACACACATGCAATGTGTAGCTCAAACACACACACACATAGGCGATGTATAGCTCAAACACAAACACAGAGGAGATGTGTAGCTCATAACACAGACACACACACACACATGCACAAACAAGTGATGTATAGCTCATAACACACACACTGGGGCGACATGTAGCTTAAACACACACGCACACAGAATGATGTGTCGCTTTAACATACACACACACACACACACACACACACACAGAGAAGCGATGTGTATCTCAAACACACACACACACACTATTATTAGCCTGTACGCCATCAGAGATCAGATGTAAATATGAGTCAGTCCTCCGTCGAGCTGCTGATGAACGGATGAACGAGCGCGTGTTGCAGTGCTATCAATTCTTCATGTAAAAGCACTTACAGTTACTCTTACCCTCCATCACACACACACACACACACACACACACACCGACAGCCATTTGCAGAGAGCAGGGAAAATATGTGAATGAGGACAGCAGGAATACACACCTGATACGGCTCACTATTGTTTACTCATCAGATATAGATATATAGGGGGGGGGGGTGATGCTCAATCGCTGCACACTGGGAAAATGCATGCTTGATTTACTCCAGTGTTGGGTCAAATATGCATTTATGGGTTGTTTTTAGCATTTGCTATTTAAATGACACTATTAATGGTTGGGTTTGTGCATATTTGACCCAGCATTAGGGTAAAAAAATCATGCTTTATTTGGAGAGTGCGTAATGCGTCGCCATACATCCAGCACACACTTCCACAGCACGCGTGCAAATCTCACGAGGAGGATGATTGAGAATTTCACACACACACACACACACACACACACACACACACAAATATGATGCTTGTGGTTGTGTGCGCGTGATATGATGTTCAGCAGTACACATGCACGAGCGCATTTCTCATTCACACGATTCTCATCCCTCTCTCTCTCTCTCTCTCTCTCTCTCTCTCTCTCAGCATCATTTCAGTTTCTCCGTTTGTGCATCTCAGGTGTGTCGCTTTCTTTGATCTTACGACGTCAGCACATCAGAATCCCCGTCTTCAATTCCCCACCACATATATTAACACACATTTAAAGCTATATATATAGAAACGAGCATCCCATCATCATCATCATCAGCACCATCATCACCATCACACACAGCTGCATCCCTCCAAATCAATCACACGCTGTCAAACCCTGCGTGATTTCGAAGAGAAACGCAAAAGCATGCGTGCATCTGTCTATAAGGGCCTTTAGTTGCGTAATAACGCCGCTGTTACCTGGTCATCCCCGCCCTGTGCTCGGCTGATGCTCCAGCCCCGGCCGCTGCGCCATTCACGGGCTTCAGGAGCTGTCCGGAGCCCGGCGGTGCTGGAGCCGACATGCCCGCCATAGTGGCTCCATCCCCGGCCTCCAGGCTCGCCTCGTTGCCCATGCTCGGTTGTGTCGGGCGGGCGGATTCTGCTGGATATTTACAATAAAATCAGTGAAGGAGATTATATAAAGATCCGCTCTCAGAACCGATGCTGCTCCGCCATCATCATCACCATCTCTCCCTCTCTCTCTCTCTCTCTCTCTCTGCATTCGGGTGGGCGGAGTCACGCATATTTAAATAAATATTCTAATGAACATATAGAGTGAGAGAGAGAGAGAGAGAGAGAGAGAGCGAGAGAGAGAGAGAGAGAGGGGGGGGGGTGTATTTTGGCTAATTTAGCTGCTGGTCAAGCTAAACTATCAATTTGTGATTGATTAATTTAGAAATGTGTTGTTGCTTTTGGTTAAATCCAGTATTAGAACGGAAGATTTGATCAACTCACAGGGAATTTACATGAATTTAAATATGAATGGTATAGCCTATATAATGAAGCCTAATCTACATGCTGCTATTGGACTGCTGATGTCTGGTGATTGGATAGTGTCTTATGGTATTTTGTAATAATTGCACTTTGCTCTTTGAGGTTTTATTGTAAAAGTGGATCTCTCTCTCTCTCTCTCTCTCTCTCTCTCTCTCTCTCTGCGCATTCGGGTGGGCGGAGTCACGCATATTTAAATAAATATTTTAATGAAATACAAAGAGAGAGAGAGAGAGAGAGAGAGAGAGAGAGAGAGAGAGAGAGAGAGAGAGAGAGAGAGAGAGAGAGAGAGAGAGAGAGAGAGAGAGGGGAGAGAGGGAGAGAGAGAGGGAGAGAGAGAGAGAGAGAGAGAGAGAGAGAGAGAGAGAGAGAGAGGGGGAGAGAGAGATGTATTTTGGCAAATGTTGCTATTGGTCAAGATAAACTATCAATTAAACATTTTGAGCAGGGTAAGAGTTCATATAACTATATAATAATTGATTTGTTAAACATCACAAAACAATATTTTGATCTTAAAAATTGTTCTAAAATATGTTAGTATTTATTTTATCATTTTTTAAACATTTTATTATTGATTAATTATTGATTTTATTTATTATTAGTTTTATATATTTTTAATAAAATGTTATTATTTATTTATTAATGTTATGTTTATTGACAGATTTTATTGATATTATATATATATCATATACATATATCAATAAAAATCTATCAATAAACAAATAACATTAATAATAAATAATAACATTATTTTTAATAACAGATTTTTATTGATATATATATATTATATTTATATATATATATTATATATATATATACATACATACATACATATATACATATACATATATATATATATATATACACATATACATATATATTTATATAACAGAGGCCAGCTAGTAAAGTGCTGTGCAGGTAAGTCTGAAAAGGTGCTCTAGCGACTGCTACTAGAGGCCATGGTCTTTAGCCTCCTTGTTAGAGCATCCTGCAGAAGGCCACCGGTTCGATCCCAGCTCAGAGCGGGTTGGGTGGTGTAGGATCGGCGGGAGTTACATATATATTCACACATATACATACAGTGCATCCGGAGAGTATTGATAGCGCTTCACTTTTCCCACATTGTTTATGTTACAGCCTTACTAAAAATTATTAAATTCATTTATTTCAATACTTTCTGGATGCACTGTAAGTATTATTATCATTATTATTTATATATTTAAATATTTGTTAATTACTTGTTCATTCATTCATTTTCCTTTTAGCTTAGTCCATTTATTAATCAGGGGTTGGCACACCGGAATGAGCTGCCAACTTATCCAGCATATGTTTTACACAGCAGATGCCCTTCAGCTGCATTATTTATTTATTTATTATAATTATTATTATTGATTAATCTAGTTTTATTTATTTATTATTTGTTTATTTATTTTATTATTATTGATTGATCTAGTTTTATTTATTTATTATTTATTTATTTATTTATTTATTTATTTATTATTATTGATTGATCTAGTTTTATTTATTTATTATTTATTTATTTATTTATTTATTTATTATTTATTTATTATTATTGATTGATCTAGTTTTATTTATTTATTTATTTATTTATTATTTATTATTTATTTATCATTATTGATTGATCTAGTTTTTATTATTTATTTATTATTATTGCTTGAGCTTGTTTTATTAATTAATTGCCGCATGCATTGACCTCCAGCTCTGGCTTGTAGTGGTGGTCTACAGAAAGAGAGCTTGTATCTGCTATTGTGTCACACTGACTGACTGACTGACGGTGCTTCTGCTTGAAAACTAGAGCAGAAAATCTCACAGCTCCACCACTGGCAATCCATCAGCAAAGCTTTTAGTCTTTCTTCCTTCTCCAGCGCAGCCATTGTGGTTTTCTGTGGAGGAGATAATGTGGAGCTCACGTCAGGATTATTTCTGGATCAAGATTCAGCTTTCAAAAGAGGAGAAGAGCGGGACGCCTTTCAGCACCACTGAAACAGCACTGGATCAACTGCTCACACTCGGAAAAATCACATGTATGGCTCACAAATAACCCATTAACATATAGCTGAAGTAGAATATTTTTAAAATAAGTGCTGTATAACATAACGTTTATTAAACATAATTAATTTACTGATTAATTTCTAATAACTGATGCCTTTTCTCTTTGTCATGATGACAGCACATAATATTAGACTAGATATTCTTCAAGACACTAGTATTCAGCTTAAAGTCACATTTTAAGGCTTCACTAGGGTAATTAGGGTAAAGTTAGGGTAATTAGGCAAGTCATTGTATAACAGTGGTTTGATCTGGAGACAATCCAACACTAAAATTGCTGAGGGGGCTAATAATATTGACCTTAAAATGGGCTTAAAACTATTAAGAACTGCTTTTATTCTAGCTGAAATAAAACAAATAAGAGTTTCTCCAGAAGAAAAAATATTAGAGGAAATACTGTGAGAAATTTGAAGAAAATAATACACAGAAAGGGGTGTAAACAGTGTACAATGGCTCAGCGCATAGCACTGTGGCCTCACAGGAAGAAGGTTGCTGGTTTGAGTCGCGGCTCGGTCAGTTGGTGTTTTCCCCGTGTTGGTGTGGGTTTCCTCCGGGTGCTCCGGTTTCCCCCACAGTCCAAACACATGCACTATAGGGGAATTGATCAACTAAATTGGCCGTAGTGAAAGAGTGTGTCTGGGTGTTTCCCAGTGATGGGTTGCTACTGGAAGGTTACCCGCTGTGTAAAACATGCTAAATAAGTTGGTGGTTCATACACACATTCACACACTACGGCCAGTTTAGTTGATCAGTTCCCCTATAGCACATGTGTTTGGACGGTGGGGGAAACCGGAGCACCCGGAGGAACCCCACACCAACACGGGGAGAACATGCAAACTCCACACAGAAACACCAACTGACCCAGCTGGGGCTCGAACCAGAGACCTTCTTGCTGTGAGGCCACAGTGTTAACCACTGTCAATAATATTAGCTCACACACCTGGCAGCACTTATGTTGAGGCCACGTCTGGCTCAAAAACACCACACAAAAAGTCCACCGCACGACCAATTCCAGCTCTGATGAAATGATAGCATTCTGAGAAGAAAAGCCATGGGTTATTCCAGTTAACCTTGTATTGTCTACCTTGCCTTGGGTGATCAAAAGAGCAGGTCAGCACACACACATAACACAAACAAAAACATCCACAAATGCCATTCATAAATTATTACTCAATGCACTGTAAGTCTTTAACACAAACTACCCTACAGGTATATGTATACACACACACACACACACACACACACACACACACATCTAGACTAGGATCAATTACTATAGCTGTGGTGTTACCATAGCAACTGTAGAATCACCACAACAGATCAATTACTATAGTTGTTGTGTTACCATAGCAACTGGAGAATCACCACAATAGATCAGTTACTATAGTTGTGTTACCATAGCAACTGTAGAATCACCACAACAGATCAATTACTATAGTTGTTGTGTTACCATAGCAACTGTAGAATCACCACAACAAATCAGTTACTATAGTTGTTGTGTTACCATAGCAACTGTAGAATCACCACGGCAGATCAGTTACTATAGTTGTTGTGTTACCATAGCAACTGTAGAATCACCACAGCAGATCAGTTACTATAGTTGTTGTTACCATAGCAACTGTAGAATCACCACAACAGATCAATTACTATAGTTGTTGTGTTACCATAGCAACTGTAGAATCACCACAACAGATAAATAGTTTAAAAAAAATTACAAAGTAAAATATAACTGAAAGTACACTAAAACTTGTCCATTATGCGCTTGAGTCACAAATAAACAGGTTATTTAAAGGTAATTGTCACACACACACCAAACTGTAAATAATTGAAAATGAGCAGATCTAGCATTAGTGTGTTGTGCAGTGTCTGAACAGAAGAGGCTCCTAATAGAGAGATGTGAATCACCGACGCTTCTGGGTCAGCTTTGCTCACAGATGTAGGTCAGTGTTGAGGAGAACACGTTTCATAGAGGGGTTCTGTAAAACACTGCAGCAGAACTATTAAAGCAAGGGCTGCTGTGCTTTCTCATGCATAGAGATGTTATTTGCATCACAGCATAACTGAGCACACCCCTCACAGATCTCTCTTCTCCAGGATGCTTTACAGTAATATCATTGTGCATGTACAGTAGATTAGTCAGCACCAAAGACAGAACTGATCCACTCATCTAACAACACTGAAGATCAGTCCAAAAATCACTACAGCTAAATTAACATGTTGGGGGAAATATTGAATTACATATTAATAAAGAAGGGGAGGGGGATCAAGAGATATATTTTATTACTTTATATAATAAAGTAATTCAGTAGTTTGTGAATTTATTTCTGAAATAACTCATTTGGATTTAAATGTATTATGTTTCTATTCAGTGTTCGGTGACCAAACTCTTATGTGATGAATTCAGTACATTCAGTTGCACCACAGTTCAGTATATTGTCTAGATTCTCTGAGAAATTGATAAAAAAAACATTCATTTTCAAAAGCGAGTGTGTTCATTTATGCTGAACACTGTATATCCAATTTAGGCAGAGACCTCCGAGTGTGTGTGCATTTACATTTCTGTTCTGGTTTTAAATAACTTGCAAATATATTCTGGCATATATATAGACATTTATCAGATTGTTTTTGGGGCAACTCTGCTGATATGCTTATGCTGGTAGGGTGTGTTTTGTTGCTGTATGCTGGTTTTGGTGTCTCCTGACCAGCATTGAGACTAGCAAGACCTACCTTCCAATAAATAGTTTTTTTTTCATCAGGGAAGATATTAAGGTCCCACACTCCTCCTCGCCACTAGATGGAGCCAAATCCAGTTCTAGATCTGACAGTCAACAAACGTTTGCGTTTTTTTTGGCACATTTAAATGTTGTCTATTGATATAATCATTTATAATTATGTATTGATCAAAAGCTCGTTACGATCCGTTTACACAGATTTACCAGCAGAGCAAATTAAACGATATATCAATATAACAAACACATTCACAAATGTAGCCCAGCACACTTTATCAGTTGTGATAGCTTTTCTATTTTGACTATTACAGCCAATAAATAAATAATTCTCAATTTTTGTACAAACTATAGACAAAACATGCTTTTAATTCAAAATTTGCCTTTGCAAACGTGATATTGAACAAACAATATGATCACATTAATGATCTTAGCCTTTTAATGTTGATGCCAAACATAAAACATGATATTTTCATGATGCTAATCAAAACGGAGACGCTGACAAGCCTTTCCACAGCTTTGTGATAAACAGACTCTTCAATATATTGATATTATTAAAAAAGAAGTTTTGAAAAGTGCCTTTACTGCAAAAAAAATTAAATAAATAACTGTTTACATATGACTGATTAAAGATACAGGCTAGAGACAAGCCAAATAATCTTCCAGTGTACTTAGACTAAGATAAAATAATGAAACTTGCAGTCTTAAATAAATAAAAATAGCCTAATTCTTAAAATAAAATAAATAGAACCTATCGGAAGCAGTGTATTTAGTCTAACTATCTTAAAACTAGCTCAATTCTTTTTAGACTGTTATTTTGTGTGAAAAGGTCTTAAAATTAGAGTCACTAAACAGAATTCCTCTTCATTTATAAATTGTCATTATAGTTTATATTCTGTCTTAAATGTGCATTAAACATGATTCATTAAATCAGGATTACATGTACACATGCATATTGTCAACATGTTTTATTAAAACTAAGACCTGACAGCATTGCAAATTTGCAAACTTATTACTTGTCGCTTCTCAAAATCATAATAAATAATAAATGAGTAAAAACCTGCACCTATATGTGCATCGTAAAACCCAACAGTCAACTTTATCAAATGAAATGAGTGTAGTTAACTTAATATTGACTGAAAGTTAATTCTACTCATTTGAAAAGTTCTGAACTCAGTGTTGAAGGTTATGAGTTAATGAAATACATCATTACATCAACTTAAATGGAGTAAGTTCACAGTACTCATATAGATTAGTTTAACTCAAATGGTTTGTAGCAATCGGTTTCCTCAATCGGTTTGAGTTGCCTTAACTTATTGGGTTTTACAGTACTCAGTTGGTTTGAGTTCTCTTCATTTATCAGGTTTTACTGTGCTCAAATTGCTTCGTTTACTCAAATGGATTAAGTTCAAAGTACTCATTAGGATTCGTTTTTGAATTTAAACGGTTTGTTGGAATCGGTTTCCTCAAATGGTTTGAGTTACCTTAACTCATTGGGTTTTACAGTGTATATATATTTTGTGTGTGAATTTTGTCCTGTGTATTTACCATGACAGATGCTCCTCCTTCACAATCCCTCTGAATGATGCAGAACTGGCTCCCCGGTTCCCCAACGGAGTCTGGTTCTTCCCAGTGTTTCGCTTCTCCTTTCAGTGGATGTTCCTTTATCAGGGACACAGATCTGGCACAATTCACATCATCTTATTTTTCCTGTTTTGGCACAACTCTAGGACTTGAATGAAGAATAATGTTGAGAAATTCCCAAATCAAACTTGAACTGAAGTGAGATTGCACATTTATACTGCAACATCCTCAAACGTAATCAATGGAAAACTGAGCACAGCATGGGTCTCACACTTGAGCTGGCATTTGCTGTTTATCTACACTAAATTACAATTCTGGGTGAAAATTCTGGATGCATTTGGCTGAAAAACTGACATACTTCGTCAAAATTATTTATACATTTTGCCAAAAATATCAAGCAATTTTGCAAGAATTTTAAAATTAAACTTTAATTATCCTGATTTTAAAAACACAAGCCAATAAAATACCCACCATTTATTCAGTGAATGAGTGGAGGGGTGTCATTTTACCAGCATCGCCAGGTAAAATAGCAGCAGGGGCGTTCTTTGAGCAGACTTAGGGAACCGTGACGCTGCATTTCCTTTTTTGAGCTCATATTTTCTCCTTTTTTAACTCATACTTTAGTTAATGCATTTGTCTGCTAATCATTTTTGACAGATGAAAATGTAGTGCAACCCTAAAATATAAATAAGATAAATTGGTATTTCAGTAAAAAACCTGTTTGGTTAATCTGTATTACACATGCCAATGCAGAGATCAATAATTCCTCTTCTTAAAATACTCGAAGACTCATTGGGCTCTATCATACACCCGGTACAATAAGTCGTGAGATGTGTTTGGTGTGATTTGTTGTAATTTTCAGACCAGCACAACCCTTACATGCATGTTTTACACCACGTTGTTTAAATAGCAAATCCATTTGCACCACTTCATGGTCTCATGGATGTGCTGGTCTGAAATGGAGATGTGTTAAAGCGTATTGTTGAGGAACTGAAATAGACCGCACTATTGACCAACTAAAAGCTGCTCTAAAGTCCAGCAGAGTGTGTTAGTTATGCACCTATGCAGGTCCAGACACGTACACACTGCTGAACACACACAGGATGATCAGCAACACACAAATATCTTTACAGATTAAAATGATCCAGAAATGATGATTTTCTACATCAATATAAACAGCACTGCCTCCAGGCCTTCTTCACCTCGGGGGGCTTTTTCAGTTTATTCATGACGATCTGCATCTGTATAATGTTATTATTATCAGCAGTATTATTGATTATCTGCAGATTTATATCTGTTTTAATAAACACAAGTGTAGATTTGTCCAGCTGTGGGGTTTTGGAGACGTCTGCATCACCATATGGGGCATCAGAACAGGACGTGTGTGTGGATATAACTCAGTGTTTTGACCACACTTCATTATTATTGTTCATTTATTCCTTTGCTGGAGATTAAACTGAATTTAGGAATAGTTTTGAAGCAAATCTTTGCGCTTAACAAAGGAAATTAAATATGTGGGCTAATGGATGTGTTCAGTGGAGTGAGTCTCCACAGTTTCCTCACTCCACCAAAGTAAAGGAGTAAAGTAAAGAGAAAGTAAAGAGGCTGAATGGAGGAGGCTCATTCTTTATCCTCGCGCTGCAGATGCTCTGTTTAACCGTTTTCTCGCTAGTAAAGCGATGCAACCGACTCTTAAAGGGAATGTGAGATGAGACTCTGATTGGTTTAATGCATGTTTTGCTCAAAACACACCCAGAACTCATTAAGAGAATAAGCACAACCTTGTTAGACCATGCGCCTGGTTCTAATACTGTTTTTCCTATCCTTAAAAGTGGATTTAGACACGTCCTTAACACTTTTGCACCATGAGCTTTGCTCCTAGATCATTAAATTAGAGCCCTGTGTGCGAGTCTGACACTGACCGACTGAGGGAATCCACTCAAAAAATAAAAACAAAACAATTTACTCTCTTTTATTGTAATAACATGTATAGTAAAAATATTTTTCATACATTCTGTACACAATGTGGCCTTAAAGCTTTCCCTTTGGAAAGGCATGAACAAAACTATGAGAGGAAAGTAAAGGGAGGCTGTACACTGATGTTTAAAAATGGCCAACTTCATGTCAAGCGCAGTTTAAGACAAACGCAGGCGCTCGGCTTCCTCCAGGAGAGAGTCGAACGCCGCCGCAGGTCCAGCACAGGCCTCACACTCCTTTACAGCGATCCAGAATCAACACAAATTATTGCTCGGTGAACGTCAGCTAATCCAATCAGTCACACAAGGGCTTAAAAGCGCTTTCTCTTCAAATCAAACCAAGGCGATAGCTAACAAAACTAGCATTCAAAAAGCAAAACGGAGAACTAAACATCTGAACAACTAGCTTCAGATGCTGCCGCTAATCAAACTAGAGAGATCACCTGAGGAGCGCTGGCTGGGCAGGTCAGAGGTCACTGGCACTCGCGCACACACATGAATGAACACTCATGCATGCCCACACACACACACACACACCCACAAAATGATGCGCACATATACACGAACACGCATACATACATACATACATACAGGCATACACACAGACACGCATATGAACACACACATGCAGATGCGCACACATGCATGCACGCACCCACATGAATGTATTTATGCAAGGAACATATGACACACACCCATATGCATACACACACACATAAGCACGCACGCACACATGCACGTTCCCATATGACCACACATGCACGCTCGCATGTGCTCACACACACACACACGCACGCACCCATATGACCACACATATGTATGGACACACATGTGCATGCAAACCCAGAACTCCACTAGACAGCAGTCGATCATCACTCTAAAACCCAGACACACACACACACACACACACACACACACACACACACACGTAAATGACAGACTGACGCTCTCCTGCTCAGTGTTGAAGGTTCCATCACCTCTCCTCAACGGTGATCAGACACCGCTGGAGATCAGACTGTAGCAGAGTCATCTGCAGAGTTGATCAGCTGTATATGAGCCTCTGTGTGTTAATGTGCATAAAGAGCGCACACACACACACTCGTCTGTCACTCCTCCGTCATCACTCGTTCAGAGAGAGAATGATGTCGTCCTCCAGGTCAGAGTTATCAGAGCTGTCCGCTGCAGAACACACACACACACACACATCAAAATAAGACAACACAAGTAAACAGATTGTGTGTGTTCTCCAGTGTGTGTGTGTGCATGAATAACTCACTGTTGTCCAGCACCAGCTCCGCATCTTGCTCATTATCATCAGAATCATCATCATCGTCATCATCGTCGTCATCATCGTCGTCGTCATCATCATCATCATCCGCCTCTTCATCCAGCAGGCGAGCCACTTCCTCATCATCAGACGGAGAGAAGTCCTGCTCTCCATCCTCCTCCTCTTCCTCTTCTCCGTTGTTGTCGTTCTCCAGTTCGGCCAGCAGGGGGTCGGTGTCGATATCGTCAATGTCATCATCAGAGTCATCATCATCCTCTTCATCCTGGTCATCTTCCTCCTGAAGCAGACCGATCAAATCAGTTAAAGCTGCTGAGACTTCTTTCAGTATGTTGATGTGCTTCCTACTGAAGCTGAATATTGAGTAGGGGGCGGGGTTTTCTTTCGCATATCATTCCCTCATGGCAAACTAAAGGTTTGAGAGGGGCGTGGCTAAGATATTAAGATAATATAGGTATTATTATATATTAATTATATAATTTTATTATTATATATTAATATAGGTATTATAAAGCACTATAAAGTTTTTTAACTGGTGAATGACATGATCCAGAGCCGGGCTATTCAATTGGCGGCCCGCAGGCTGAACTTGGCCCCTGAGGCCCTCGGCCCTCCAAATAGTGACCAAGACATCAAAAATAAAATTTAGTTCAGTGGAAAAGCAGCCGCTATGGTTATGAAGGGACGTGCTCCTGTTTAATACAGCACCAGCTGCAGTATTGAACAGTATTGCGCAGAGCGTGAGTCGAGTGGCGCGAGCAGCCCAAAACATTTGGATATGTTTGTAGGAAAGGCCTTATGTGCAATGCATTGATATCATTAATAGGGATGCAATGATTTCATTTCTATTAACTGCACTTTAATTCATCACGCTTAATATTAAAGGCTTCTCAACGCTGCGTTTCTGTTGCACAGAATGAAAGTGCTGTAACTCAAAGTTATGCCAACTGTGCGCTAGTTTAGAGTTCAGAGCTTATACCGAGGCTAATACACACACACACACACACTAGATTAACTATAGCAGCAGGCCGTTCACATATCGCATCCTTTCCGTGCGCAAGTTTATTTCCAATGTAAGAATATATGCCAATATGTGTGCGCAAGCGGAACGACACCCAGTAGAAAAGGTCTCATGCTGTAGTGTATGTTTTCATGTAAACAAAAGATGTTAGATGAATTATTATAAATGATTAAACTAATTAAGTATGTATGAACGCAGATGATTACAACAGTTTATTTAAATGCTTAATATAAAGCTTGATTTTACATTAGACGTGATAACTGTGAAACCGTAATTATTCTTCAGACTATATAATCGTACAACCAAAATCTATAATGGTTGCATCCCTAATAGTTACGCAGTTTAAAAACAACATATGAATGTGTCTGACTGTAGAAGAAGCCTGCTTCAGCAATGCACTGATTCTGTTGTGCTCTGAAATACAACATTTGGGTATGCTTGTAAAAAAAAGCCACGTTGTGCAATGCAGTGACGTTATGTAGCTTAAAATACAATATATTAACATTTTAATGTAGAAAAGGCCAACGTGGGTGTCTTAAGGAGCTAAAATACAGCATATGGGCTCTCATATTGCTGTTGTGTCATCACTTATATTGCAAGTCAGATCTCTCCGGCCCCTCATTTGGGACACTTTTTATGGACTGGCCCCCATGACAAACTAACTGAATAGCCCTGATATAGTGGGTTGTCTACTGTCATCTTTACGGTGTGCGTTCGTGATTTCAGGAGGCGTGGCTTTGGACGGCAGGGGTGGGACTTTTTCAAACATATTATGATAACCATTTATGCAGATCACCCTTAAATAAGTTTCATCTCAAACTTACATTTCAAAACCGCCCAAATTAAACCAACCCACCTACAGTGTGCCATCTGCACAATCAAATTCAAAACCACCCAATCTGGCAACACTGGATCTCATTTGAGTTCACAAAATAATATAAATATTGCAATTTTCATCTTGACTTTAAATTAAATTCAAGTTCGTTTATTTATTTATGTGCTTTTCACAATAATCATCAATGATGCCAATTTCTCACCTGATCTTCCTCGTCCTCTTCTTCCTCTGCGAGTCTCTGTCGACCCACTTCATACAGACGACACACAGTGTCCATATTTATCGAGTCCTGGTTCTGTTACACACATTCACACAGAGTTATTATTCTGTACAAGACAAAAAAAATGCTAAATAATAATCATAATAATATTAATAACTATTATTATGTTGTTTTTTTCTTGTTAAGGAAGCTGACCCGAATCCCCTCATGAAGGCTTCATTTTACGCTTTATAGAGCATAATAATGGCTTTGAAGATTTATTTGACGCTGTATTATATGGTGTTAAAGTTTAATGCAACAAAAAAACAACTGAAAACTTTTAAAGATGCAAATACATAACAAATACATCGAGATTAAAGCACAAGATACCTCGATGACAGCCAGATAGCAGTCTTTGGTGTCTGTGCAGAGGTCAAATATGTTCCTCTTCACATCAATGGTGGCTGAGGAAGCAAACAGAGCATCGGGATTACAAGATACTCAGCTAATGTCTACTTTCCATACACAACAAACTATTTTTATAATGAAAACATAAATTAGTAAATGTTATTAAATGTTTATATATACACATCACTGCATTTTGGAAAGCGTTGTATTGGTCTATAATCGCAGACAAATGTATAGAAGTCTTCATTTGTTTGAGTTCACTCACATAGTTATGTCAGACTCTGTGTATTTAAAGTCTAATATTTGAGCATGTTTGTGATGGAGCTCATCATACCGATGGGTTTGTAGTCGGTGGCATCAAAAGTCCTGAAGGAGGATCCAAACGGACTCTTCATCTGCTGCTCCATCATATCATCCTCATCATCAGCCTGCAGCATCGCTACAATGCGCACACACACACAACATCAACACAGATTCACACAACACACAAATGAGACACAGATCCTCCTCTCTCTCACACATATACACACAAGATAGACTCAACACACTCAAACACTACCATAACAACATGAGACAGATTCACACAACAAGATCTCACACACAGTTTCACAAAACAGATTTGCACACACACACACACACACCAACATGAGAGATTCAAAAAAAGACCAGACAAATTCACACAACACCCACTCACACACACAAAGACACAACACACATTTAAATAAACACACAGGACCACAACAACATTAAAATGATTCACACAGCATGACAGAGAATGACGAACACACACACACACACACAAAGTGACAATTTTAACAACAAATACAAGACACACATTCACACAACACACACAATAGGAGATGAATTCACACAACCTACACACAATCAACAACATATACAGATTCACACACAGACCGACTCGCACAACACACACACGACACAATTATAACAACAAATACAACATGACAAAATCATACAACACACATTCGCACCAACATGAGACAGACTGACATAACACACACATACAATAAGATTTTCACACACACACACAAATAGACACACACCATGACACAGTTTAAGCGTGAGCGACACATTCACAAGAGACAGATGCACACAACGCACGCACACACACAGCAGCTACTGCCATTGATGCAGATCCAGCGGTTCCCATACGATACCTCCATAAATGACGGTTCCGTTGTTATTGAAGACGATCCTGCACTGATCTAGAGCCGGCACCGTGTGAAGAAGATGAAACGTCCTCAGGTCCCACTGAGCTCCAGTTAAGGAAACACTTCAGAAACAGCGCAGCGGTAAGAGCTTCATGCTTTTAAGCAGGGGTCTCAAACTCAAACTGGCAGCGGGCCGAATCAGTGAGTGACAATTCATAGGAGGGCCGCTTTAACATTCAAGCACAACAAAAAAGTGGAAACCTGACGTAACTAATGCACTCAGACATTCTTCCCCAGAGTATCAAAGCTCCTTCTTTTTGCTTCTTATTGTACATATTGAAGGGATAGTTAGCATTGCTATGAAAATACTACAATTTAATAATAGGCAAAATAATTATTGTTATTATACTGTCCCAATCAATCAATCAATCAATCAATCAATCTATCTATCTATCTATCTATCTATCTATCTATCTATCTATCTATCTATCTATCTATCTATCTATCTATCTATCTATCTATCTATCTATCTATCTATCTATCTATCTATCTATCTACATCTACATCTACATCTACATATATCTACATATCTATCTGTCTATCTATCTATCTACATATCTATCTATCTATCTATCTATCTGCATATCTATCTATCTACATATCTATCTATCTATCTATCTATCTATCTATCTATCTGCATATCTATCTATCTACATATCTATCTATCTATCTATCTCCATCCATATCTATATCTATCCATCCATCCATCCATCCACATCCATCCATATCCATCCATCCACATCCATCCATCCATCCCTATATCTATCTATCCATCTATATATGTCTATATCTATACTCTTGACGGCACGCTGAGAGAAACCGAAGGTAAACCCAACACATAGTACAGTACTCTATATGTCCAGTTGGTGGGAGGGGGGTCAAAACCACAAGTGGCTATACGCGACTGCACAACAATGATAGTGATTCAAAAATGAATGTTTTGGGGGCTGAATCTCGTTATTTTTTTATGTCAGTTGCAGGCAGGAGGGAGGAGGAGGAGGAGGGGGGGGGGGGGGGGGGGTCACAAATGGCCCGTGGGCCGGCAGTTTGAGACCCTTGGTCTAAAGGCATACTTCACCCAAAATTGGCATTCCTGTCATCGTTTTATCGTCTTTTATTCATTTCAAAACATTAAGAGTTGCTTACCTCTGTTAAAACACAATAGAAGATATTTTGAAAAATGTTAAAAACCGGTAACCATTGACTGTCACAGTATTTGTTTTTCCCTACTATGGAAATCAATGGTTACAGATTTACAGCTTTCTTTTAAACATCTCCTTTGTGTTTTAAAAGTCTAAATCTCATAAAGCCTTGAAACCACTTGTGGGAGAGTAGATGTACACACAGTATATAGTACCTTTTCATTTTCGGAGGAACTATCCCTTTAAACTCCTTATAGACCATTTCAATGTGATGATGCCTGTGAACATTTCCTACTTCATAACCGTAGAAAGAGGGAATTCAATCATAATTCAACATTAAAACAGCTATCATAACATTATTAATCTTTATGTGCACCTTTTTGGATTTTTCAGAAGCTCTAGAAATGCAAACATAAGAAACAGGAAATACGTTAGGACCATTGTTATTGTTTACATCCATCAAAATGGTCTATAGAGCAATAAAATTACTTCATTGTCCTTCAGCTTAGTCTCTATTTCAGAGGTCGCCACAGCGGAATGAACCTTCAACTATTCCAGCATACGTTTTACACAGCGGATGCCCTTCCAGCTGCAACCCAGTACTGGGAAACACCCATACACACTCATTCACTACGGCCAATTTAGTTAATCAATTCCCCTATAGCGCATGTGTTTGGACTGTGGGGGAAACCGGAGCACCCGGAGGAAACCCACGCCAACACGGGGAGAACATGCAAACTCCACACTGAAACACCAACTGACCCAGCCGGGACTCGAACCAGCGACCTTCTTGAGGCCACAGTGCTAACCACTGAGCCACCGCGCCGCCCATGAGATTACTTTTTAGACATAATTAGAAAAGTAAATTAGACCCAATTTAAATAATGTAACTGTTAATTATTTCTAGACAAGCGATTAGTGAAAACCCTCACTAATAGAACAGATTAGAAGATCAGACATACGGACGCACACGCAAACACACACAGTGTAGTAACCAGCGCTCAGCTGAGCAGAAAAGCATACGATCTCCGTGTTGATGATGACCTCGAGGCCGTTGGGATGGAAAACGCCGCTGATGTTCATGTTGAACTTGTCGAATTTGTGAATGGCCTGCGAGCTGCGCACGTCCCACATCACGCCGTCGTTCAGCACCAGGTCGTCCGTCGGGTTGAAGGTGGCACAGTTGCGCTTGTAGTTATTGGCCAGATCTGGGTTATTGAGCGTCAGCATCTTCTGTCCAGTCTGAATGTCATAAATCTGCAGGAAAACACACAGAAAACCACTCAGACGGGACGCACTGTAGATTTTCTTTTGTTTTTGTGAACTACTGTTAATATTATTGTGATAAATGTTCAATAATAAAGAGAACACAACATATTATA
>NC_079442.1:561217-608717 GCF_903798145.1 Danio aesculapii | reverse complement strand
ACTTTGGTGGAGTGAGGAAACTGTGGAGACTCACTCCACTGAACACATCCATTAGCCCACATATTTAATTGCCTTTGTTAAGCACAAAGATTTGGGTCAAAACTCTTTATAACTTCAGTTCTAATCTCCAGCAGAGGAATAAATGAACAATAATAATGAAGTGTGGTCAAAACACTGAGTTATATCCACACACACGTCCTGTTCTTATGCCCCATATGGTGATGCAGACGTCTCCACAACCCCACAGCTGGACAAATCTACACTTGTGTTTATTAAATCTGCATATAAATCTGCAGATAATCAATAATACTGCTGATAATAATAACATTATACAGATGCAGATGGTCATGAATGAACTGAAAAAGCCCCCCGAGGTGAAGAAGAGCTATACCTCTCTTTTCACCCTGACGATCCCTCTGTTCCAGCTCGCATTTCAGCCTGCCTGTCAGACATTTCACACTGGATGAAAGATCATCATCTCCAGCTTAACCTCACGAAAACGGAAATGCTTGAAGTTTCTGCCAACCCGACTCTTCACCATAACTTTTCAATCCAGATGGATGGGGCAACCATCACTGCATCCAAAATGGTAAAAAGCCTTGGAGTAACAATTGATGACCAACTGAACTTCTCTGAGCACATTTCTAGAACTGCTCGATCTTGCAGATTCGCACTCTATAACATCAGAAAGGTCCGACCCTTCCTATCTGAACATACAGCTCAACTCATTGTTCAAGCTCTTGTTCTCTCCAAACTGGACTATTGCAACTCTCTGCTAGCCGGGCTACCAGCTAGTTCTATCAAACCTCTTCAGCTGCTTCAGAACGCAGCAGCACGAGTGGTCTTTGATGAACCCAAAAGAGCACATGTCACTCCGCTACTCACCCGTTTGCACTGGCTTCCAGTTCCTGCCCGCATCAAATTCAAAGCTCTGATGTTTGCTTACAAAGTGACCTCTAGCTTGGCTCCTTCATATCTGCTCTCACTTCTGCAGATGTATTTGCCCTCCAGAAACTTGCGTTCTGTGAATGAACGTCGCCTCGTTGTTCCATCCCAAAGAGGGAAGAAATCACTTTCCCGAACTCTCACATTCAATCTGCCCAGTTGGTGGAATGAACTCCCTAACTACATCAGAACAGCCGAGTCACTTGCTGTCTTCAAGAAACGACTAAAAACGCAACTGTTTAGTCTCCACTTTCCTTCCTAATCTGCAACTGCCTCTCTGGCTATACCACTAATGGTGCCCTCTCTCTCTCTCCAAAAAAAAAAAAAAAAAAATTTTAACAAATGCTTTGCTTCTTAGACTTTACACACCTGAAACTTGTCTATAGCACTTATTCACTGTTGCTCTTATAGATGTGTAAATTGCTTCCTTGTCCTCATTTGTAAGTCGCTTTGGATAAAAGCGTCTGCTAAATGACTAAATGTAAATGTAAATGTAAGAAGGCATGGAGGCAGTGGTGTTTATATTGATGGAGAAAATCATCATTTCTGGATCATTTTAATCTGTAAAGATATTTGTGTGTTGCTGATCATCCTGTGTGTGTTCAGCAGTGTGTGAGTGTCTGGACCTGCATAGGTGCATAACTAACACGCTCTGCTGGACTTTAGAGCAGCTTTTAGTTGGTCAATGGTGAGGTCTATTTCAGTTCCTCAGATTAGCAACGCTCCAACAGTGCGCTTTAACACACACTCATTTACCAGCACACCCATAAGTCCACAAAATTAAAACAACGTGGAGCTAAACGTGAAAATTAGTGCTGCGCTGGTCTAAAAATAGCAATAAATCACGCCCAACACGTCTTATTGCACAGGGTGTATGATAGAGCCTAAAACGTCTTGGTCTAAATAGCGCATCAGCAGCCTGAATGCGTGAATCTTCACCTGTCTAGAGTGGGTGGCGAGGGTAGATGTCGGTCCAGCTGTTTCTTCATGGCTGGACTCTGAATGAAAGCCCCGTGGTCAGACTTCTGCCGCAGCACTTTCGGTCGCTTTCCTGCCGCCGCAGAGCAGGGTGACGGACGCTCCCGGGAGAACACGATTCGACCAATCAGAGGAGAGCCATTAGGGGCTGTGGGCAGAGGCGGGGGTGGGACCTGTGATGTTGAAGGGCGAGGCTGTGGATGATGAGGGGTGTGGCCACCGAGACGTGCCGCGACCCCATTGGTCAGCCGAGGAGTCCGAGGAATTCCAGCGGCGGGAGACGGAGATGTTGCCACGGAGACGGGAGTGAAGGGCGGCACAGTAGTATGAGGAAGAGCATGAAGACCCATCGGCAGCTCCGCTTCTCTCGTCAGCACCGTCGCTGTATCTGTTAAACCTACAGACAGATAATAAACAGATCAATATATCAGGATAATAAATATGCACAATAGCGATGATGCAATCACTTCCAAATATAGTCAATAATCATTTATTTGTATAACTTTTAGAGTGCTTTAAGAACATTTATACTATATTTGCAGTGGTGTTCATAACAGTGTCAAATGCTTTAGATTGAATTGGTTAATTAGCTTAATAATTCGAAAATGAACATTTTTACATGCTAACCTGGTCTGAAATATGCTATTGCAATATAATATAATATGCTACATGCTATTTCATGCTGAAATATTGTAAATTCTGTGAGTATTTATAGTGCTAATGAACATTAACACTCCAATAGTTCATTTAACTGAACTCACGATGAACACTACAAGAGCTTTTATTAATTAGCTGATGCTCATTTCTTAGTTATTGCCTAATAATGTGTTTTAATAGTCTGTTTACAAGCCATAATGCTTTAATTAAATGGAGTCAATCAGTAATAAATTTCAGATCTATTTTTTCGAATATTTTAACTAACTAATTGACATTGTAAGCAGGGGTGTCATAAGTGGGGTGAAAAAGGGTGACAGAGTGCATAGGGCCCTGCTATTCATCTAATAAAGCCTTTAAATTGCACTTTAATCTAAATACTAATGTCTTGCAAAATAACAAAGAAAAATTATTTAAGAGTTATTAAAACTGTTTAAAAATGTTTTAAAAATAAATAAATAAATAAATAATTTTATTACTTTTAATTTTAAAACTTTATTAATGTTCTCCATTAGGCAACAATTATTTTTTTTATATAAAATAAATAAAGTCGGCGCCAATAGCCTAGTGGTTAGTGCGTCGACACAGCACCAAAGTGCTCACGGGGACCCGAGTTCGATTCCCAGTTCGAGGTCCTTTGCCGATCTCTGCTCCCCACACTTTCCTGTCTTTAAATCTCCACTGTCCTATCCCAATAAAGGTGAAAACCCCTAAAAAATAATGAAAAATAATAATAAAAATAAGTTATTTTTAACCCTAGTGTTTTGTTCAAGTCTGCTACCCTTTCGTTATGTTGGTGACGCACACACAAGCCCTATACTCCATACAAAAGCCTGAAACTATGCTTATTTTGCTCTGCAACTGATGATCAACAGTAGAAATGACAGATTGTACCTCTTCCCAACAGGGAAAACCAGCAACATTACCTGCTGTCATGGCTTTAGTAAAAAGTCAACAGCTAGGTTTCCATCCAACTATTTTTCTGTGCATTTTGGATATGTGCATAAAAAATTTAAAAATAAAATCAGTTGATGGAAACGCAAAGATGCACATAAATTTAGAAAATGTGCATTAAAAAAAACTAATTATGCGCATAAATTACCTCCTACCGCCATAAATTCTGTGTTTACTGTTGATATTTGGCTCTTTGACTCATTTGGATGGAAACGCTGCTTTATTTGCACATCTTTTATGCGATATTTATGTGAGGTTTTGCGCACAAATTTGGTATGTATTTTTGGATGGAAACAGCACCAACATAACCAGAGGGGGAGTCAATTTGCCCACAGTGTATTGTTGAGCTTGTGAAAAGTATTGTCCCAAACTGTGTGTCAAAATAAGATTTGTCAGCACAAATCCTCATATTTGCTGAAACACGGAGAGAGTTGTGGCCAAATTAAGACTCAAAATCAGCTCAAAGTGGATGAAAACGACCCAACAGCACACAAGAGTTAAATTAATTCACATTTCACAAGACGACAAATCATTTTGACTTCAAAAAGTATATTATAATATTACACAGACCTTCCAAATATAATAATAATAATAATAATAATAATAATAGGATCAGGGAAATTCCTAAAAACTAAAAAAAAAAACTAATGATTAAAACTAGCTATAAATTTAGAAACTTGCTTCAACGACAGAAATAAAAAGTAAATAAAAATGTAAATAGCAACAAGAATATCTGATACCATAATAATAACAACAATCCTACCACTGGACAGAAGATGATTCCATATGAGTGGCAGCTTGCAACTAAATATTGTCATATTACACAGACCTTCTATATATATATATATATATATATATATATATATATATATATATATATATATATATATATATATATATATATATATATATATATATATATATATAAATAAATGTAAAATCGCAGATCAGGGAAATTCCAAACTGAACCAAAACAATTGGCCAGGATTGATAATGAACATTCAGAAATGTGCTTCAAAAAAAAAAAAAAAAAAAAGAAACTGCAACAAGAAAATCTGATGATAATAATAATTATAAAAATAATAATAACAACAACAACAACAACAACAATAACGATAATAATAATATTAATAATAATAATAATAATATTAATAAATAATAATATTATTAATAAATAATAATAATTATTATTATTATTATTATTATTATTATTATTATTATTATAACAATAATAATAACAACAATAACGATAATAATACTATTAATAATAATAATAATAATATTAATAAATATTATTATTATTATTATTATTATTATTATAAATAATAATAATAATAATAATAATAATAATAACAAATAAATAATAATAATAATAATAATAATAATAATAATAACAACAACAATAATAACAACAATAACGATAATAATAATATTAATAATAATAATAATAATAATATTAACAATAATAATAATAATGATAATAATATTAATAAATAATAATAAAAATAATAATAATAATAATAATAATTATTATTATTATTATAACAATAATAATAATAACAACAATAACGATAATAATACTATTAATAATAATAATATTAATAAATATTATTATTATTATTATTATTATAAATAATAATAATAATAATAATAATAATAATAATAATAATAATAATAACAAATAAATAATATTAATAATAATAATAATAATAATAATAATAATAATAATAATAATAATAATAATAATAACAAATAAATAATATTAATAATAATAATAATAATAATAATCCTACCTTTGGACAGTAGATGATTGCGTACGAGCAGCAGCAGCTCCTTCTCTGGAAAGGATATGCGCGACTGAGCCACCACATTAGCGCGCTGCAGACGCGCCAGAGAAACATCAGTACCGATCAGCAGCGGTTTCCCAGACACGCGCTCGATGAGTTCAGCGGCGTATTTGCAGAAGCGCACGTGTTCGCTGCGTTTGTCCTGTAGCACCGGCTCCTTCATCAGCTGCTGGATCTGCCCGCTGCTAAATAACGGCAGTTTGCTGATGATCTGTCGTACCGCTGCACTGCGTGCTAGCCCCACTAGCGCTTTACAGGCTAGTGCGCGCACCTGGTCGGCGTCGGTGATGGGCATTTTGATGGTGAGCAGGGAGAGCAGCACTTTAATGCCATTGTTGGACTGAACCACGTTCCACATCTTGGCCAGCACGCTCTCGCTGCCACGGTGGGTTTGCGGCAGGCGGCGGCGTGGCGTTCCCGAGATGAACTTCCCGATGCTGGAAACGCGCTTGTCTGGAGCGCAGACGCAATTTATGATCACCTGCAGAGCTGATTTCTGGATTTCGGCATCGTTTACGAACACTTCACCCTCCGCTACCACTAGCACGATGCTCATCCCTGCACAACACAAACAAACATTGAGTTTTACATTCACGATAGAGCACTTTAAGGGCTTTTTAAAGAGCTGCTGCACAATCTAACAAAATATTTGAATGCATTTAGATTAAAAATAAATAAATAAATAAATAAATAAATTTTTTATTCAATTAAATAAAAAATAAATAAAATAAATTGAATAAAAATGTTATTAAAATGTAATTAAATAACGTTAAAATAAAACAAATAAATAAAACAACATCAAATAATTTAATTCAATTAAATAAAAATAAATGAATAAAACACAAAAATAAATAAATTTAATAAAGAATGTTATTAAAATGTAATTAAATAAAATTAAAATACAAATAAACAACATCAAATAATTTTTATTAAATTAAATAAAAATAATTAAATAAAATGTAATAAAAAGTTATTAAAATGTAATTAAATAACATTAAAATAAAAAATAAATAAATAAAACAACATCAAATAATTTAATTCAATTAAATAAAAATAAATGAATAAAACACAAAAATAAATAAATTTAATAAAGAATAAATGTTATTAAAATGTAATTAAATAAAATTAAAATACAAATAAACATCAAATAATTTTATTAAATTAAATAAAAATAATTAAATAAAATAAATGTAATAAAAATGTTATTAAAATGTAATTAAATAACATTAAAATAAAAAATAAATAAATAAAACAACATCAAATAATTTAATTCAATTAAATAAAAATAAATAAAATACAATTTTTTTTATAAATAATAAATGTTATTAAAATGTAATTAAATAAAATTTAAATAAAAAACATCAAATAATATTTAAATTCAATTAAATTAAATAAAATACGACAAATAATAAATTTTATTTAAAAAATGATGTTATTAAAATGTAATTAAATAAAATTAATAAAAAACAAATAAATAAACATTAAAAAAATGTATTCAATTAAATAATAAATAAATAAATAAATAAATAAATAAATGAAATACATTTTAATATACATTTTTTTATTAAATTTATTTTGTAATAAACACAATAAATAAAATAAATTATGTAAAATTAAAAAATAAATAAACTAAATTAAACTGTATTAAAATAAAATAAATTAATTATAAATAAAAATTAAATTAAATTTTACAAATTACAAAAGACCTGTGATATATTATTAATAAATAATGCTTGAATAAATTAATGGGTCATGCTTTTGTTTCAAGTTCATTTCAGACTATAAAATCCTGATTAAATGCTCCTGACCGACTGTGGAGATGGTGGATCCGCTCTCGTCCAGCACCGCCACATTCTCCGACAGCAGCAGCTGAGTTTTGGGAATCACCGTCAAAATACTCAAGATATCCAGAGCGTACCTCACCGTGTCGGCCCTGAAACACACACAATCACCACAGCAGAACACACACACACACACACTTAGGGGCCGTTCACACAGAATGTGCTTTCCCTCTCTCGGTCTTCCTGACTGAATGAATGAAATACACGGTTTTCCAGTATCTGGCAACCCGGGGTGCTGAAATCTAATTGGCTAAACTGCCATTGGGCGGATTAAAGAGACCAAAACAAAGACAGATGCTCCGGCACGTAACGCACATGATCACAGCAGAATATCTGACTTCAGTGTTGTTTCTCAGATAAACAAGAGTGTCACTGAGCATGTTTCTGAATATCTCCACACACATGATGCTGTTTTTATGCTTTAGAAGAGTCAGAAACTTCCACACAGCACCTCTAATATAACGGAGGGCTACCACAAATAATCAAGTGTGAAAATAAAGCTGCAGTGCTGACCTGCCGTAGTACGTCCTCCAGTCGCAGGCGATGGAGATGAGCTGCAGCAGCAGATGCACACAAGACAGCTTGTGGAAAACCTCTGCGGGCTCCCAGTACAAACGCACCGGACCGAACTCCATCAGGAACTCCACCATCTCCACCACCTGCTCATGGGTGTAGGAGCAGGCCTGCAGATACACACACACACACACACACACATTCAACACTTTATACAAGAACAACCATAAACACTGATGATGAATCTCACTGTATTCAACACTGATTTATCTCTGTGTGTGTGCGCGCCTGTACCTTGTAATAAGGCTGTGGGTGAATGAGGGCTCCTCCTTCTGTTCGCTGCAGGGATTGTTTGACCTGCTCCACTTTAATGGCCAGGTGAGCCTCGAAATACCTGCGCAGAGCCATGCAGGTGTGTTTGGCCGTCTGTCTGCTGGAGAAGATCTCATCATCGCTCAGCAGAGCACCCTGATCCTCCGGGTTCAAGATCTCCAGAGTGCTGATCTACAACACGCATGCAAACATAGAAAACAGTATTGAAAATATATATTTAAAGGCCACCTCTTATGCTAATATCACTTTTATGCGGGTTTAAACCCAGTTGTGTGTCAGCAGTGTGTGAATATCTCCAGCCTCTAATGGTCAACATGAATTAATTATATTTGTTCTAATCAGACTTGATATAAACAGTCTGCAGAAACACTTTGATTGACATTCTCCCTTTATACGTGTCATCAGAGGGGGAAAGCCCCGCCCACTAGTGCCCATCTCTCCCTCATTAGCATAGAACAATAGTCTTGTTTTTGAATCTGCACACAGGCGTCTGTAGCTCCACCCTATTCTGAAAAGAGCACAATCTCATTTGCATTTAAAGTGACAGTCACCAAAACACAACAATTAGGATCAAAACCTAAAAGGGTCAGCTTCAGAGAGTTAGAGAACATTACCTGTGTTTTCAGCTCAAACAGAAACACACTAGACACAGCAAAGACTTAATTTACTTCTTTAGGCAGAAAATATTTATTAAAAACCGTGATAGTATTTCACAATATGGCACTTAAAAAACAACTAAAAACTGCTTTTATTCTAGCCAAAATAAAAGAAATAAGGCTTTCTCCAGAAGAACAAATATTATCAGACATACTGTGAACATTTCCTGAATCTGTTCAACATCATTTGGGAAATAATTAAAAAAGGAAAAAAATAAATGAAACGGGGGGCTAATAATTCTGTGTGTGTGTGTGCGTGTGTGTGTGTGTGTGTGCGCGTGCCCTCTAGGATTGTTTCCAGCTGTGGCAGCAGGCCTTTTATTACACAGATCTACCAACTAGCTGTGGCGTTATTTCAATGACAAATGTCGTGAGCGCAGTATTAGAAGTCGAGAGCGCATTTATATAATAGCCTACAGCATGCGTATCTCTTTGCTTGCGCGCCGATTTTTCTGCTCGTAAAACTTGCACGCCCCCTCAAATATACGCCGCTTTAAGAGAGCGCAGATCTACTTGTGCGCTCCCTCAAATAAACGCTGCTGAGGTGTGATTTAGTGCGGTTATGTTACGAGTATGTCTCCAGCATTTATTAGATTTGCTAGGACTATTTATGAATGCCTCCGGTATTAATGCGTCCTGAAATGAAGTAAAACGGCTATACGGCGTGTTTGCTGGTCTCACGCATCACGCACCTGTCTGTCAGTCAGTCAGTCAGTCAGTCAGCACGTAACCTTAAAGGGTTGAACAAATGACACTCAGCACTACTACGGTTACAGAAAAGTTTGCGCTGTTATAATTCACTTACCCTTTAATACGTTTTGGTGTGATTATCACCTGCTATTAAAATAATTTAATGTTTTGAATGAGCAGCTGTAATGTAGCCGTGGCGGGATGAATCTTGGCGTGGCGGCCCGCCATGGAAGAATGAATATAGCGGAAACCATATATATATGGTTAGTTTTGATTTCATGTGTGCTTTAAGTGAATGTAGGACTGTGATGTGTAATTGTACCAGGTTGACGAGGCGGCGCAGCCCGTCCTGCTTGTCGAAGAGCTGCAGAACGGCTCTGAAGGAGAAGCAGATGGAGAAGAACATGGTGGCGTGACAGCAGCCGGACGCATGAGAACACTCCAGCAGCCAGAGTGTGTAGCTCACCACCTCAGACAGCAGCGCGTGCGGCAGCATACACACCTGAAACACACACACACACACACACACACACACGCGCGCGCGCACACACACACACACACACACACACACACACACAGAGAGAGAGAGTCAGAGTGAGAGCAAAACACCTCACAACCACACACACACAACCATACTCAACATAATCAGACAACAACATAACATACGTCACATCACAACAACTAAACCACACACACACACACACACACACACACACACAACAAAACCTTACTCAACCCACATTAACCCAACCACCAACACAAACAAAACAGCGAGACAACACAACAACTCAAACACACACAACACAAAACACACAGGTCACATTACATCACAACAACTCAACCACACACACAAACCACAACTCAACTCGCACAACAACCCAACCACACATGCAACAACCACATCACTCAACATAAATCACACCACACACACATAATAACCCATCCAAACAGCAGCAACTCAACTATACACACACACTCAAACTAAACCAGAATAACAACAACACCTACAATTCAACCACAAGCCCACACCCCAACACACACACACACACATACCCTCTCCATGGCATCCTGGTTGTACGCGAGGTAATAGAGGCAGAGCGAGACGCCGGTGGCGGCCATGGAGGGTCGAGGAATCTCCAGCAGCTTCTGCACTCCAGCGTGAGCCACAAACTCTGCTGCAAACTTCTTATGGAGGAGCAGAGAGGCCAGATACTGCAGGAGGAGAGAGAGGAGAGAGGAGAGAGAGAGAGAGAGAGAGAGAGAGAGAGAGAGAGAGAGAGAGAGAGAGATATGTTGTAAGAGTGTAACGGTAAACATATTGAGTAGTAATTTTAGACAGCACAGCAGTTTGATGATGATGTACAGCTGATGATGAATGGAGGGGGAAGACCCTCATCATTCATCAAGATCCACACACTGAGGCCCCGTTTACACTAGTACTAGATTTAAAACGCATAAGTTTTGCTACGGTTACACCATCCGTCCACACTACGCTGGAGTATTCGAGCCCTGATATCGGAGCGCTTTGAAATGCTGCTCCGTCTCAGTGTGGATGGGGAAGACGTAGACATCTGAAAACGGAGGAGTGGCTGCAGACATTCACCATCTGATTGGGGCTTTTTCCTTAACCTTAAGTAGCCTACACACAGTTCAGTCCTGCATCCTCTCCTTGTAAGTTCAGAATTCGCAAGTTCGATATGGAAAACAAACTCCCGAGGACACATCGTGTAAATCTTTAAAGGGAACAGTGTACTTTATAACCTCATTCACATCACCCTGACTATGTTCTTCACTATCTTAACAATAAAAGGAAAACATGATATGAGGAACTGCCTACTTTCATTTTGACATTAAGTTAACAGACAGCAGAAAGTTTGAGGTGTGGTGTAGCTGCATATTTATACCAGCGTCATCCTCACTGTATGCATATTTATAACAAAATGAAGCCTATAACATCACTGCCTCCTTTCGTTTTCCTTGAAAATACGAAACATACCCTTTCTTTTAGTGAACATCAGTTTAATAATCAATAATGGCCATTATAAAAGTATAACGTACAATAAGTTTATACAATTTAGGAAATAAAAGGCAAGCGATCAGCCAAGTGTGCAGAATCAGTGTATGTGGTTACATTAATGAATATATTAACTTATCTTTGCGCTCAGTCAAAACACGTCACCTGAGAACAAGTAATAGATTCAAAAGACCAAAGTCTGGGAGAATATGACCTTAGATATAGACAACAAGATGAGTTAAATATCACGTTTAACAAATATAGTGAGAGTAGATCCAGCGGTGGATCCTTGATGAACAGATGACATGCACAGCTCTCATATGGGTATGTGCTCAAAGCACGCTGCAGTGCCTGCAAGTGTGTGTGTGTGTGTGTGTGGTCACGTGATGTGCATTTTCAGCGGTGTAATATAGAAGTTGTTCAGAAGCGCTGGGTGAAACACTAGTGTGGACGCGGATCGTTTTCATTCTAAAACGTCGTTTTAAAACTAAAACGTATTGGTGTAAACGGGCCCTAAATGTAGGGATGTGTGTGTGTGTGTGTGTGTGTGTGTGTGTGTGTGTGTGTGTGTGTGTGTGTGTGTGTGTGTGTGTGTGTGTTTCAGTACCTTCAGGGCCTCAAACGTGAGCTGGACATCATTGGTCAGCTTCAGGTCCATGTAATGCATCAGCAGCTCACGAGCACCGAGCTGCATGAAAACAGCCAACAACTGCACACACACAAACACACACACACACACACACATCAGCAATAACCTACACAAACTTTATTAAAACAAGTTATAAAATACACACATTTTCATAATCATCATACAGTTTAAACACAAGTGCAGTGTGTGTGTGTGTGTGTGTGTGTACCTCCTGGTATTCCCCCAGCGGTGTGAGGTACATCAGGATGAGCCGCTGCTCTGTCCCCGGTGTAAGCGGCTCCAGGCTGTAGTTGTTCCCGATCACCCAGGGGCTCATCTCCGTCCAGCTGCTGTTGGAGAGCTCGCTGAGGCTGCGCTCCGGCTCCGGCATGGAGAAGTTCAGCTTCTGCTTCAGCTTCCCTGCGCTCTCCCTCTTCCTCCAGCTCCTCAGGGTGTCCGCGGGGCCATCAGGATCCTCCAGTGGGGCCGCGGCCGGCTTCATCAGACCCTTCAGCCCCACAGCGCCCCGGCCTGCGCACCTGAGAGGCTGCAGGTCCGTTTCACAGTCCTGCTTCTCCACAGGAGCGCTCGCAGTAAACTCTCCGTCCACAGTCTCCTCATCCAGCGGCAGCAGCGGAGCCAGAGCCGGACTCCTGCTCAGCCGTTTACTGTCCTTCCGGCTCTCGGTGTCTTTATCCTGGAGCTCCCGCAGCCTCTGCAGCATCAGGGGAACCTGCGGCAACATGATGCGTGTTAAAATCAGCAGTAAAGGGGTAGTTCACACAAAAATCCACCACACACACACAATACTCTTTATAAAAGCCAGAAATTAAGCTTATTTTGCAATGCAACTGATGATCAACAGTACAAATGACAGATTGTCCCTCTTCCCAACAGGGAAAACCAGCAACAATCAAGAATGCATGATTATATGCTGTACAAACAGAGATGTGAGCATCATACAAGCCTGCGAAAGGAGACTGAACCGTACCACCACTCAATGGAAACAAGCCATAAGTGGTACATTTACTATCTTGTTTTAATTGTGCTTTTGCTCATAGAGATTTTTATTTTAATTGAACAGTGTTCTGTTTTTTACTGAACATATCATGAACACTAAACTGAAACCATGATCCTAAAACAGAACTGTGAGCGATCTGTATTATTGCACCTGTATTAGGGCTGCACAATATATCATTTCAGCATCGACATCGCAATGTGCGCATCTGCAATACTCACATTACAAGATATGCAATGCTGAGTCTGAAATAAAGTTGACCAGGAGCCACAGAACACGTGATTTGTAGAGTCTGCATGTGTTTTTAAGGCCCGTGAATGAGCATTTCAAGGGTGTTTAGAACAGCGGTGCGCAAAGTTTTTCTTATAAAGGGCCAAAAACCAAACTTGAGGGCTGTAGGCTAAACATATAGCAAACCGTATTACAAATTTGATAATGGGAATTTGCTAATTTATTCAATAATATTAAAAACAAAAAACTAGAAAACGATGCTTTAAATCATATGAACTGATCCAGTATTTTATAATGAACTTATTACAGTATGGAACAATGGAGTTCAATGCTGAATACACTAATCGAGCTGCTCCTGCCTTGATTTGCTCATGACTTTATCTGTCAAGTGGCAGTATTTAGTATTTATTTTAAAAGTCTGATTCATTTACAACATTTAATTGAATCATTTAATTTCTGTTTTTTGCAGCTCAGCAATAAAACAAAGAAACAAGAGGTTAAATTCGAAATGACGACCTCCGTCAAAGGCGTTCGCTCCAATCCTCTCCATCATTCTCACTCTCATTTCAGATGGGACGGTGAGCCATTTAGAGGTGTAACAAAAACCCATTTTATATATTTATTTATACAGTATATATCAGGGGTGGGCAAACTCGGTCCTGGACAGTTTAGCTCCAACTCTGATTAAACACACCTGCTTATAGATAATTAGAGATCTTTGAGACACTGATTAGCATGGTCAGGTGTGTTTGATTAAAGTTGAAGCTAAACTATGCAGGACACCAGCCCTCCAGGACCGAGTTTGCCCACCCCTGGTATATATTATTTATATAATTATTATACATTAACATTAATTGGTATGATTTATGTAACAAAAGTTTCTTGAAATTGTCTTGTTGTTTCGAGTCCAAATATCTACATTTCAAAGTGATGCAAGATCATTGTACCTACCACACTGGGGGATAATTTCACTTGCTTTAAGGATAAAAAAACTAGTATTTTCTTCAAGGTGAAAACAATATTTTTACTTGATAAAGATTGTTCAGATATTTGGACTAGAAACAGGTCAAAGGAAGCTTTTTTTGCATTGTGATTATTAAAAATTTGTGCCTAATTACTGTTAGACTCACCAGAAAAATCACCAAATAGATCCATTTACACCATCTTTTCATATTGCAATATTTATGGCAGATAAATATCACAATATCAGATATTTCCAATATGGTGCAGCCCTAACCTCTATTTTATTGTGTTCAAATCAGCTGAACGAATCGCAGCAGGACTCACCAGCACCGAGTTCTCCTCTCTGTAGTTTGCAGCGATGTCCTGGTTCTCCATGGCTCCGGCCAGCAGACCTGTGGCGTAAATCCTGAGCGGCTGATCGGCCTCTCGAGCCCACTTAAACAAGCGCTCCACAATCCCCTCCTGACAGCAGAACACACACCTTTAACAACTCCAACAAAAACTTTACACAACACTTTAATGAAAGAGTTCTGAATAAACACACTAATTATATTAAGTTAACTCTAATAATAGTGTTTGTGTATGTAGTTACTATTTGTTTTGAAAGTAGGAACTATTTTTGACCGTCTCGGCCTCCTGAATCATATATTCAGCTTTAATTAGCACCTACTTTGTTCTTCTAAGCTAAATAAACGTTTGCATCCACATCTATTTTCTGTATTATTAGTCATTTCAGTGATGAAAACACATTTAGTCTCTGTGTTCTGCTCAACTCTGCTCCTGTTTTATAAAGTTTAACAGTTAATCTACAATTAGTAATCAAAAGTTCTCCGTCACATTTAATAATTCTGCATTATTCTACATTAATAATAGATTCAGTTTACTGTTAATTATACATTTGTTCTGCATCATTCCAGTTTAAGGAAAATGAATGCCAAAAATGACCCATAATTCTGCAGTGAGTCTCATTCAATCAGCAGAAGACAAGTGATCTGATCTGTAAAAGCTCTGAGTGTGTATATGTGCATCATATGCGTATGTGAAATGTGCATGTGTGCAAATGTGAGTGTGTGTGTCTGTATGCAAGCCTGCGTGTGTGCTCGTGCATTTGTGCATGCGTGCGTGTGCAACCTTCTCCTGAAAGACGACGGCTGTCTCGAGTCCCGGCATGATGTTGAGCAGGAGTCTGCAGGCTGCAGTGTTCAGCGGCACCTCACGACTGCTCATCACATACGAGTTCACCAGCTACAACAACACAACACACATAGATAGATATAAGTGACTTATGTAATTACACTCTGAAATAAAAATGTAAAATCTGTCATGGGGGTGGTCCTCCCCAAGAGGTTGAAAGAGAAAATTTATCAATATGGACTCTTTAGATGCACATGTTTTGACCGCTAATATGCTCGTGACTTGATGCTTCACAAAAGTTGCAGACACATTAACCAATATCAAAATCTTTTTTTGATGCAAAATTTAACCAGCAGTTGAGACTTAATATAATCAAGATGCCACAACCATATCACCCTGCAGACTAAGACCGGTCCCAAGACTGGTCAGTACCTGGATGGGAGACCACTTGGGAAAACTAGGTTGCTGTTGGCAGTGATGTTAGTGAGGCCAGCAGGAGGCGCTCGACCTATGGTCTGAGTGATATATATATATACACATATATATATATATACATACACTCTACTAAGCAGCACTTGGGGAATATTTGAAAAAACTACATTAATATTTAACTATATATCAAATAACAATCTCAGACAACACAATATATAAAATCAGCCCATAATAAAGTCATTAATCTTTTAACAGTCATTTCCTGATTTGCTTTTCTCACACTCATCTTACCGCGTTCATAAAATCATCATTCTTGAACAATATCTTCAACAAGTGTCCCAGCATGCACTCTGGGTCTGCCCGGCCTACACAGCAAAACAAGAATGAGCTGATATTATTATTATTATTATTAATACATATTAATAAGACAAACAATGTAAGCAGGAATGCAATCTCAGCATAAGCATGACCTGGATGGCGGTCATCAAATGGGTCAGGATCCGCCTTATGATACTCCTCCGTCTCTCTTTCAACAAGCTCTGAAATCCTGCACAGATTAGGAGAATTATTAACATTAATATCATAATTTGAGGACAGAAATACTGGAGAATAAAATCATTGATTTTGCCATTTTGGATCATATTTCAGTGAAAATTGAGATTCAAGCGTTTGAAAGTGTCACCACCTGGTTGACCTTTTATTATTAATATTTAAATTGCTTATTACTATTTATTAGAGTTGTGCCAGCATATTATTCAATACAATATGTGGGCCAAAAAACTATTTTCAAGGAGTGCACCTTAAAGGGTTTAAGGGCAGCTATTATGCAAAAATTACTCTTATGCTGGGTTTAAACCCAGTTGTGTGAGTATCTCCAGCCTCTAATGGTCAACATGAATTACTTGTATGTTTTGTAATCAATCTTAATGAAGGAAACACTTTGATTGACATTCTCCATTTGTACGTGTCAACAAAAGGCGAAAGCCCCGCCCACTAGTGCCCATCTCTTCCTTATTAGCATAAACAGCAGCCCTGAGTGAGAAGCAGCCGTCTGTCCATTAGCCATTAGAGCAGGGGTGTCCACACTCGGTCCTGGAGGGCCGGTTGCCTTCAAAGTTTAGTTCCAACCTCAATCAGACACACCTGGGCTAGCTAATCAAGCTCTTACCAGGCTTTCTAGAAACATCCATGCAGGTGTGTTGAGGCAAGTTAGAGCTAAAATCTGCAGGACACCGGCCCTCCAGGACCGAGTTTGGACACCCCTGCATTAGAGTGTTTGACATTTGAAATATAGAGTCAGGAGGTAATGTAACGACACTAGTGGTGTAACGGCTCACACATCTCACAGATCAGATCACATTCTGTTCTTTAGTCTTGGATCAGACCATTGTTTCTGATCAGCCAAAAAGGGGGAGACAAATGTCATGTGCTGCCCATTTATTACAGAAACAGCACTGCAAGACACTTTTGGGTTTAACAAACAGAATTTAGAAGATGTAATTTAATAAAAAATAAAATAAAGAAGTAATCAGCTGAATAAAAATAAAGTAAAATATTCAGTGCTGTGACAAACTCCCTGCTAATACTGTTGCTGATAACACTAAATGTAGAAATCTAACGTTATCATTTGTGCAACCCAGATTTATTTAGTCTCATCATCAATAAATGATTCAGTCATTCACTCATAAACCTTCATGTTTCATTGCTACATGATCATAGTTGAAGAATTATTCAGTGGCGTATTTTAGACAGCTGGTTGTCGCCACCTACTGGTTAAATAATGTAATTGCAGCCTACAACTTTCATTTTTGAAAGTCAAGTTAAATGCATATGATGGTGATTTTAATCTTTAAACTATAAACTGTTCTCCCAGTGCTGCTGTGTTATTTTACTGTTTGCAACACCATAAATAACTCAAAAGACTGAAGACTGAATCTCGTTCTTGATTCGTGTTTTCAGATTTGAATGCAGCTACACGAAAGATTAATAAACATATGCAAATCAGCATCATCTATAATGTATGTTGCGTGGGTGTTGAGATCCTGATCTCTTAATGATTAATCCTACAGCGTACACTGAATGCATTAATGCAGCTAAACAAGCAGTGACAGAAAACACCTTTAATAACCTTAGAAACCCACCACATCCCCAATAACCCAATAACTTCCGTCATCATTATATTTTACAGGAAAGCCTAAACGCCTTCAGACATGTGATTCTGAATGACGCGAGAGATCATCTCTCAGTGTTCGCTACACACAAGGAATTATCTACGAGTAAAAAAAAATGTATTAATCCGCGGGTCACGTGTGCTCTGTGATTTGTACGGATCACAACTCATGGTTTGGATCAACTGTGATCTGTTACACGGCTAAACGACACACACACACACTCCTCTACAGTAACTGCAGGTGTAAATATAAAGTCAGGTGATAAAGATATGCAGACACACACTTGTGAGCACGTACAAAAACACACACACACACACACAGGTTTCTCCTACTTGGTGAGTATGTTGAGCAGCTCACTGGACGCCCCCTGCTGCTCTCTCTCCCACTGCTCCAGCAGAGAACTGAGCTCCGCTTTAGAGTCCACACCGCCCTCACCTGCAGACGCCATCACACCTGTTCAAGAACAATTCAACACTTAGAAATCAATCACATAATGTTGACTGTTAAATATACGGTTTATAACAGTCAGCATCATTTCATCCTAAATTGTGAGTAGTTAAATATACTGGTATTATATGTGTGTGTGTGTGTGTGTGTGTGTGTGTGTGTGTGTGTGTGTGTGTGTGTGTGTGTGTGTGTGTGTGTGTTTTCCTTCACTGCTACTAATAGTTTTCATTTGTTCAGTTTGGTCATGCTACACGTGTCAGAGAAAGAGAGAAAAACATAATCCACACAATATTCCTCCACACAATAACTCCACTTCCGCCAAAAATGAGATAATGACATTGAGCGAATGAATGCTTTAGGCACGCACTACACCATCAACAAATAGATTTGCTTCAAACCATCTGAATCCCACCGTCAGCGCATTCAGAAATAACAGTTTGTTTGCTAAATCCTCTAAACGCCACTTCCCTTTGACAGCAAAAGCCGCTATATCCCGAGAACCAATCAGAAGACGCGAATCGAATCATGTGTTTAATGTAGCAGCGCACTGATACGCCGGCTTATTATTATTATTATTTGCAATTATAATGGGGTTTTTTGTGCAGCGACGCTACTTTGAATGAGTCTGATTTACTATACATTAAATGGCAACTCCATTTTACGAAAGTTGAGATGCTGTTCTTTTATCCCACGTGATGCTATGAGGATAAACAAGAGACCAAGACAAGTATGGTGAGAATGAATGAATGAAGGACAGCTTCTAAAATTGTCTGAGAGACATCCCTATTTGCCCAGCAGGCCTACCTTGGGAAGCAATTTTTAAAAAGATAAATATAATATATAAAACTACACATTATTTACATTTATTCATAATACCTATACATCTGATCAGCTTTTTATATTAATGGACAATGCACAGATATTGATCTTTCACAATGTTTTACACTACATTATTTGAAACTACCAAGCTTAGTTTACATTGCTCTACTTGCATTAAATTAAATCACAAATATCAGAAATGACAATAAATTGTTAAGAATTAATGTCAGTTTAATGTTATTGATCAATGCACTTGACACATTTTATTCATTCAGTTTCCTTCTGCTTTGTCTATGGTTTATCAGGGGTTAACACAGCGGAATGAACCGCCACTTATTTGACAGATTTACATATTTTTAATTTTAGGTGGTTTGTGTTTGGTAAAATCATTTATAATTTGCATCTTTAGTGATTTTCAACTAGTTACACTGTCTTGTCCCAATAGGTGGATTTAGAGGGCTTTGCATAAAAAGCACAAGTGGATTTAGCTGGTTTTGACCCAACAGAAAATCTACTTTCTTAAAAACCAAAGAATTGTCTAAAGTGACATTTTTTAAATTAAAGTTATTTTATTTACTAGCTAATAACCTTATCATTACATATAAAATAAAACTTCTGAACCTAATCAGAGGAGCCTGATAGAAAATGCTCATTTACAAGAAAAGAGGTCTGATGGATTTAGAGGGTTTTGCATCTATATATCTATATATCTATATATATATATATATATATATATATATATATATATATATATATATATATATATATATATATTAGGGGTGTCAAAATTAATTGTTTCTGCACCACTAGGCAGACGTGGACAATTCGGTATCGGTTCAGTAATAATCATAATCAGTTATTGTATACTGACGTCATTTATCTGATATGTGCTTTGGTGCAGGATCTTACTATGGCGAAATGAGGCGAGCACAAGTGTTTACAACGTTCCAACTACTTCAAAATGCAGAAACTGTGTACAATTTCATTGTGTGTGTGTTTGCTGGACGGTCTTTCACTGACACTGAACAGCAGAAGCCCCTATTTCACTGCGATTGAGAGAATGAAAGTAAACTCCATTTCTCTCTCTCACTGTGGTCCATTTGACCAGCTGTGTGACTTTCCCTCTCCTTTCGGCTGTTACAGCGATACTTCTGGATACAGACACGAGCGCACGAGTTCTCCATGGATCAGCTGTGATCGCCGCTGCAGTGTTGCCAGAATAGCTGACTGATTCCAGCCAAAAACCTGCCGAAATGCCTATCCAAAACGCGCAGTCGGACAACACTGCGCCGCTGCCGTTTATCAGTGTCACTCATCGGTGAACAGCACCTGTGAAGTCAAATATAAAATTGTGTATGGAAAGCATCGTCAATGCAACGTGATGCACCGAGATATCGAATTGAACCGAATCGATGGCATGATAATCGGAACCGAACCGTGAGACGAGTGTAGGTTCACAGCTCTAATAATATATATATTATATATAATTATTCTAAAATATTGATTGATAAATGTACAGTTATTCGGATTTATTATTATATTTATTTTTACTAAAATTACTATTACAGTGTTTACTGTGTTTTTTGTATTATGTAATATGTATATTATTTTAATATAAACTTTATAAATATTTTGGCAAAACATTTATAACATTAGGCACGCACACACACACACACACACCTAAACAAAACACACAATCACTTCACACACATTTAAGCGGCGTTTTATAGTGTGTGTGTGTGTGTGTTTATAAGCAGAGAGAGAGAGAGAAACATAGACAGACAGACAGACACAGAGAGAGAGAGACAGACAGACAGACACAGACACACACCGCTAAACAAAACACAATCACTTCACACGCACAGAAACAGCGTTTTATACTATGTGTGTGTGTGCGGCCGCTTTATAGTATGTATGTGCGTTGTATAGTATATAGTACACACACACAGTCCTCCAGCATGTGTGTAGTGTTTACAGTGTTGTGTGGTGAAGTGTGTGTTACAGACTCACCTTCAGCGAACACACACACTCACATACACACTCTCCCGACCGCGGGTAAACACCGGCTGTAGCTCCACCGGCCGTCACGGACGCGTCGCGAGCGCCGGAACCGAACACGCAGAGCCGCTGCTGTCACTCGCGCGTGTGTCTGCCTTTAGCAATGTGCTGCAACTTTCTGATGGCGAGCTCTGAACGCATCATAACCCTGCGACGCGACGGCGGCAAGCGTCTTTGACGTCAGACGCACGTTCCCTTCCCCTCAACCGTTGATCGGTTGTTGCCGTTGGTTGTTGCTAGAAAGGATAAAGCGTAACGTGTATCCCTACCCCAACTCTCACAATGATGTAAAACAGCACCTATACCGAGTATTATTCATATTATTTAATAAATTATCCATTAATTGTATGTTATTAACGTCTACCCACACCCCAAACCCTCACAATGATGTAAAACAGCACCTATACCGAGTATTATTCATATTATTTAATAAATTATCCATTAATTGTATGTTATTAACGTCTACCCACACCCCAACCCTCACAATGATGTAAAACAGCACCTATACCGAGTATTATTCATATTATTTAATAAATTATCCATTAATTGTATGTTATTAACGTCTACCCACACCCCAAACTCTCACAATAATGTAAAACAGCACTCATGGAGTAATATTTACATTATTTGTTAAATTACCCATGAAATTGTATTTAATTAACGTCTACCCCTACCCTCACAATGATGTAAAAACAGCACCTATACCGAGTATTATTCATATTATTTATTAAATTACCCATTAAATTGTATTTTAATAATGTCAACCACTTCCCTAAACCCAACTCTAATGTAAAAACATTCATTTTAACAAGAATTCCCTGAAAAATCCAGCTTAAACGAGCCTATAGGCTGGTTGGCTGGTTTTAGCTGGTCAACCAGCCTGGTTTTAGAGGGGTTTTGGCCATTTCCAGGCTGGTTTCCAGCCATTTTCAGCCCGGTCCTGGCTGATTAGGCTGGAAATTGACCAGCTAAAACCAGCTTGACTAGCCTGGTTTAAGCTGGACATAGCTGGTTTTGGCTGGGATCCCTGGTAAGGCTGGTCAAGCTGGTTTTAGCTGGTCATCTCCCAGCCTGACCAGCTAAGACCAGGCTGGAAATGGTGGAAACCAGCCTGGAAATGGCCAAAACCCCTCTAAAACCAGGCTGGTCAACCAGCTAATACCAGCCAACCAGCCTATAGGCTCGTTTAAGCTGGATTTTTCCGCAGGGTAATTTATATTATTTATTAAATAATCCATTTTATTAACATCTATACCCCAACACTAAACCCAACCCTCACAATAATGTGAAAACAGTAATTATACACTGAGTTTGACCTGCAGCAGATCGTCTTGACCATGTCTACGGGCCTAAATGCAGTGAGCTGCTGCCATTGGCTGATTAGACATTTGCAGAAGCAGTACCTAATAAAGTGGCCGGTGAGTGTATATTATAGAAGAGTGTTCTTCTAACATTTGACATTTAGTTTATCATTTAATTTTTACTTTGATGTTTTCAGTAACTTGTGAACTAGCTAGCTAATTATTAATAAAAAGGCGCCGTGTGTGACTGTGTTTGTTGTCAGAGATTTCCACCAGGAGGCGCTGTTGTCTCCTCCAGATTTTTATTCTTTTCCTGAGCACAAAATGGCCAAACATGTTGCACATGGGCCTGTACGGTGGCGCAGTGGGTAGCACCGTTGGGGGTTCGAGTCCCGGCTGGGTCAGTTGGTGTTTCTGTGTGGAGTTTGCATGTTCTCCCCGTGTTGGTGTGGGTTTCCTCTGGGTGCTCCGGTTTCCCCCACAGTCCAAACACATGCGCTATAGGGGAAATGATCAACTAAATTGTCCATAGTGTGTGAGTGTGAATGAGTGTGTATGGGTGATTCCCAGTGATGGGTTGCAGTTGGAAGGGCATCCGTTGTGTAAAACATATGCTGGATAAGTTGTCGGTTCATTCCACTGTGGCAACCCCTGATAAATAAAGGGACTAAGCTGAAAAGAAAATGAATGAATGACTATAATTTAATAATAAATAAAAAATATATACTATAAAACGTAAAATAAATATTATAAAAATATATATAATGTTAAATTAATTTAAATATTATACATGTGTTTTTAATGTATATTAGGGTATACATAAATGTAATGCATAATTAGCAAAACAAATATCTTCATATATTTTTTAATGCTCCCGCTGGTGAACGTTGTCTTGAAGGTCCTCCACTGTCCACAAGAGGGTGCCATCAGCGCACTCATTCTGGACTACATTTCCCATAAGTCTCACATGCGAAACAGAACCCGTTTACACTCTCAGAAATAAATATTGTTTTAAAAGGACACAGTTGTTGAGACACTAATATGGACACTTTAAACTGTGTGTAAACTAAAGCTGCTGCAGGTGTTCTGAGGCAGTTGCTAGGTGCTTGCTAAGGCATTGATAAGGTGTTCTAGGTGGTTGCTAAGGTGTTGCTAGGCAGTTGCTAGGGTGTTGTGAGTGGTTGCTAAGGTGTTGCTAGGCATTTGTTAGGGTGTTGTGAGTGGTTGCTAAGGTGTTGCTAGGCATTTGTTAGGGTGTTTTAAGTGGTTTCTATGTGGTAGCTAGGGTGTTTTGAGTGATTGCTAAGATGTTGCTAGGGTGTTTTGAGTGACTGCTAGATGGTTGCTAGGTCTTTGCTAGGGTGTTTGAGTGATGCTAGGCAGTTGCTAAGGCTTGCTATGCGGTTGCTAAGGTGTTCGTAGTGGTTACAAAAGTATTGCTAGAGTGCTCGAGCTGGTTGCTAAGGTGTTGCTATGTAGTTGCTAAGGTGTTCTGAGGCAGTTTCCAGGTGCTTGCTAAGGCATTGCTAGGGTGTTCTAGGTGGTTGCTAAGGTGTTGCTAGGCAGCTGCTAGGATGCTCTGAGTTGTTGCTAAGGTCTTGAGAGGCGTTTGTTAAGGTGTTCTGAGTAGTTTCTAGGCGGCTGCTCGGGTGTTTTGAGGGGTTGATAAGATGTTGCTAGGGTGTTCTGAGTGATTTCTAAGTGGTTGTTAGGTCATTGCTAGGGTGTTTTGAGTGGTTGCTAGGCAGTTGCTAAGGCATTGCTATGCGGTTTCAAGGGTGTATGGAGTGGTTGCTAAGGCATTGCTAGGGAGTTCTAGGTGGTTGCTAAGGTGTTGCTAGGTGGCTGATAGGGTATTCTGAGTGACTGCTAGGTGCTAAGGCATTGCTAAAGTGTTTTGAATGGTTACTAAGGCATTGCTATGTGGTTGCTAAGTAGTTGTTCTGAGTAGTTGCTAGGCGGTTGCTAGGGTGTTCTGAGGAGGTTGCTAAGGCATTGCTAGGCAGTTGGTAGGGTGTTCTAGGCGGTTGCAAAGGTGTTGCTAGGTGTTTATTGGGGTGTTGAGTGGTTTTTAGGTGGTTGCTAGGGTGTTTTGAGTGGTTGCTAAGTGGTTCCTAGGGAGTTGCTAGGGTGTTTTAAGTGGTTGCTAGACAGTTGCTAAGGCGTTGCTAGGTGGTTGATAAGAGTTACTAAGGCGTTGCTTGGCGGTTGCTAGGGTGTTTTAGGCAATTGCAAAGGTGTTGCTAAGCAGTTGCTAGGATGTTATCAGCGGTTACTAAGGTGTCGATAGGTGGTTGCTAAGGTGTTCTGAGTGGTTGTTAGGCGGTTGCTAGTAATTCGCAGCAACTAACGGTTTAAAGGGTGTGGCTGAGTATATTTCACCCAGAAAAATGAGGAAATGATTGATATTGGTCAGATTTAAATGATAGATTACCAAATCAAGTGTTTTTTCTCACACTATAATCTGTATATTTGAATAGGCATCTTGATGGTGTTGATTTTATAAACCTGGACTTTGTAACCAGTTTTTCAGCGTTAGTATTTCCATGACTAAAAATGCCATTAGTGTAAATAAACTAGCGGAACTAAAAACGTTTCTTGTTTTTATAGTTGAAATCATGCCGTTACTCTGAACACTCGTAAAATCACGGAGCATTTTAATATCAATGTTGAAACAATGAGGCATGGTTGATTTGATTTATTGGTGAGATCCTTAAAGTCCCGCCACTACAGCTCTCTCTCTCTCTCTCTCCAAAAAGAAAAGAAGCCATAAATCTGCTTATAAAACAGTTCAATATTTACTGCAAAACATTTTTACAGAGTAAAACTTGAAAAAAGGTGACAAAAACAACAAAATAAATATAGGAGATGGACAGTAAGGCCAACAGCAGAACTCCACACACTCAGCTGCTTACACATTTTTTGCTTAAATAATCGGACATACAGTTTCCTTAAAGTAAAACCCAGCAGAGTCGCTCAATAGCATGTTTTCTCCTTACCTGCTAACAACTCACACTCTTCAACCAATCAACACGGCACAAATGATAACACTAGTAGACAAACACACACTTCTAGATGAATTCTGACACGGAAAAGACGGCAACAACACACATTCAGCGGCTGCATCTCTCAATTCTTTTGCTAGTTTAATCTATTAAATAGCCTTCACTTTCGGACGAATACAGTCTGTTTTGATACTAGCAGGATTCTTAATTACGCATTAATTAGATTTTTTTGGTCATTTACATAATTTGTCACAAACTAAGATACTTTAATATATTATAATTAACAAAAATATGTAGTCAATGAGCATGTAGATATTGTGAGCTGTTAGCAGATAAGCGCAATAAAACTAGACGACACACTGTCCTTCTACTCTAAAACTGATATATTTCATAGTAACATTAAAAAAGCAACAACGAAATAAAACTACACAAATTTTTAATTATAACAACTTATCAAACGTAATTAGTCCTGCCGTAACAAGGACTGGTAAGTTAAACCAAAATATTACAAAGGCTTCATACGGACATGATGCTCTTGTATGTATCTATATATATATTTATTTATATATATATGTGTGTGTGTGCTATTTCGCACACGCTGACAAATTTTGGCACTAATACCGCCATCGTATTTCTGACGCGCTGCGAAACTGTGCAGCGGCTGGCGTACAGCGAGACATTCAGATGTGCGTTGGCCGTCCCGAACGCGGGAGCAATAAAACGAGCCCGTCACAGAATGACGAATACATTAACAATAAATGCACACAGTAAAGCCCTTCTGGAAACGAAAACACTCATGGACGAATACACTACACGAGGAGGAGGAGCTGATACGTTAACGCTATCCCACGGAAATTCGTAACTTTTTCATTTAGTTGCTAATTTGTATTAAATTGTTACATTTTCGTACGATTTTCTAATTAGCCGGTGGGGGTGGGGTTAGGGGTGTGGCTTTGGGGCACGCATTTTCAAAATAATTCATACGTTTTTATAAGAAAAAAACATTTGTACGGATTTTAGTGCGATTTTCTCATTAGCCAATGGGGGTGGGGTTAGGGGTGTGGCTATCGAGGCACACATCTTTTTATAAAATTTGTATGTTTTTATCCAGAAAAAAAAAACGTACAAATTTGTACAAATTTTTTTTAACGAATGCGTAAAATAGTTACGTTTCCTCATGAGATTGGGCTGGATACTTCATTATTCATATAAGGAACAGGGAATATTCTGATATTTGAGCTTAAATACGCTTCCTCACCTAACGCAACATATTAGTTAGCGAAATACAATAACTATTGCAGAAATAGTTCTCCCAGAAAATGCAGTTGTGTTATTTACTCACCCTTTTATTTCTCAGGTTTTATTCTTTTTGAATTATTGTTTTGGTAAAAACGTTTAAAATAGACAGTTCACCCAAAAACTTCACTTCGCACTATTTAATCTCCCTCAAGTGGTTATAAACCGTTTCTTTATTCTGTTGATGAACATTTTTAACTATTGACTTCCTTGGTAAAAACCAAATACAATGTCAATGGTTACAGGTTTTGAACACTCGAAAATAGCGATGAGCCGTATTTTAACAGTTCGTTAATTTTGAACGAATCTTTACCGTGACTCGGGAACAATGAGTCATCTCAGGAAGTGATTCGTTCATTAGCGCATGCACACATTGCGCAGGAGGAGGAAACTAGTTCCTTTTTCGAGGCTATTATCAGGTTTGAGTCGTTTGTTCATCACGTGAAAGACAGAAGCCAATCATATGCAGTCAGAGCCGGAATAAGATTTGATTTGTTGATTTGTCGAGTCATCAGATTAAGTCGAAAAAAGATTTGTTCAAAGGCCAGTAAAATGATCCAAAATTTAAGAGGAGGAGCAAATACTTCATCGCTGTCTCACGGAAACTTTTTCATTTAGTTGCTAATTCGTATTAAATTGTACAAATTTGAACACAATTTTCTCATTGCCCACTGGGGTACAGGGTGTGATTTTGAGGCATGCATTTTTTTAAAAATGTGAACGTTTTTCATACTTATTAAATTGTTTGAATTCGTACGAATTAGCAGCTTTTCTAATGAATGCATAAAATAATTACGTTTCCTTGTGAGATCAGACTGGACGCTTCTAATTGCCTCCTGACCAAAACGCAACCTTCTAACGCAATATTTTACATTTCATTAAATGCAGAAAATATAAATAACAATCGCAGAAATAGTTCTCCCAGAAAATGCAGTTGTGAATTTTCAGACTCATAAGTTGGTAAAACGATCAAACTTCCCATCACTCATGAACGAATACACTACACAAAGAGGACGAGCTGATACGGCAACGCTATCTCACGGAAATTCGTATCTTTTTCATTATTGCTAAATCGTATTAAATTGTATGAACTTTAGTACGATTTTTTCATTGCCCAATAGGGGTGTGGTTTGGGGGCACGCTTTCTTTTTAAAAATTAGAACGTTTTTATACAAATTAAATTGTACTAATTCGTAGAAATTAGCCGATTTTCTGATGAATGCATAAAATCGTTATGTTTTCAAGCTGAGATCAAGCTGTACACTTCTAATTTATGTTACTAAAATCCGCCTCCTGACCATAACGCAACCTTCTAACGTAATATTTTACGTTATATTACTTGTGAAAATACAATAACGACTGCAGTAATAGTTCTCCCAGAAAATGAGGTTGTGTGTTTTTAGACTCAAACATCAGTAAAATGATCCAAACTTCCCATCACTCATGCACGAATACAATACACAAAGATGAGCTGATACGTCAACGATATCTCACGGAAATTTCTAACTTTTTTAGTTGCTAATTCATATTAAATTGTACAAATTTGAATATGATTTTCTCATTGTCCAATGGGGGAAGGTTAGGGGTGTGGCTTTGGAGCACGCATTAACAAAAAAAGTTTTTGAACGTTTTTCATACAAAATAAATTGTACGAATTCGTAGAAATGAGCAGCTTTTCTGATGAATGCATAAAATAATTACGTTTCCTCCTAAGGTCAGACTGGATGCTTCGAATTCATGTCGGGTATGAGGAACTTTTGGGATATTTGAGCTAGAATCCGCCTCCTGACCAAAATGCAACCTTCTAACGCAATATTTTTACGTTATAATAGCTGACGAAATACAATAAAGACGGCAGAAATAGTTCTCCCAGAAAATGCTTAAAGGTTAAATTGACCCAATCTTCCCCATCACTACATTTCTGCTCAACAGAAGAAGAAACTCAATGCAAGCTTAATGAAAATAAATGCAGAGTTTTCATTTTTGGGTGAACGATCCCATTAAGTGTGCATTAGCCTAAAACAGCGTACTGAAATACTCTGTCCCGCATGTCTTTCCATGTTTCTCCCTCAGAGATGGTCTGTTGGCTCAGGGTGAGGAAATAGACACTCAGTTATTCTCAGTCTGTGATGTATTCCTCAAGATCTAGCATGTGTGATCTCTGGAAGAGCTCCTGGTTATGTTCAAAACAAGCAAACGATCGATCGATCAGTCAATCCCAGAACAGATTTAGGCAAAGCATTACTGTGGGAGGGAGAGATGAGGATAACACACACACACACACACACACACGCTTCTTCATCAGACGGACATCATGCAGTGCCTGTGGAGGCCTTCTGTAAAGTTTACACTGAGAGACTTCACTTGAAGCGGGTGTTTATAAGACGGTTATATAATCATGATATGACACATGAATGCCAATGAGATATTATGCATGCTTATAACAACTGTTATTAAGGCTACGCCTACAGTACACTAATCCGGATACACTTTGGTGTAAGAACGCTCCATGTGCACACTATGGTTTTCAATTCTCTCTGTCATCCACAGTAAAAGGACTGGAAAGGCTTTGGCTGATGTACTGAAGTAAGTGGCATTCGCTCACTTATGTCCTTTTAGATGCAAAGCTGACATAGTTTGAACATATTAAGACAACTGTCATAAATCTGTCATAAACATGACTATCATGAGGACATCATAAGTGTGTCAAATGTTTTTCTAGTCATTTTTTTAATGGAACAAACTGAATTTGTCAGTAAAATCGCTCAGTAAAAGTGTAGACAACCTGTCAGATAATTTTATAACAGCATCATTAATATTTAATGACATTTTAATGACATTGTAATGATTTAATTCAGCTTGTACCACTGGAGTTGAGGTCTAGAAACACCTCAACGGTGCTGTTGCTGTAGATTTGTTGTCTTGGTGATGTTAAGTTGTCATGACAAGAACAAAAACAGGTTGTGATGTATTTATGTCAAGTTGTCATAACAAACCATGTCAAAATGACAAAACTGAGCGAATAAGAGTTGTTATAAGCATGCATAAGATCTTAATCACATCCATATGTCATGTCATGTTTATAAAGGTGTCATAACAGTCTAATAAACACACACTTCAACTAAAGTGCTACCAAAATTTCTGTATTAAAACACATTCTGTGAGGTTTACACACTGCAAACAAAGCTTCTCCTAAGAGTTTCTAGTCCAAATATCTTAAAACTGTTATTTTAAGAAGCATTATCAGGACAAGCTGTGAATATTGTGTTGTTTTCATGAATAAGGAGTCAAAATGAAGTGAGTTTTTCATTAAAACAAGCAAAACAACCCCTTTAATATGACATTATTGATTATTTTAATTAAAAAACTCACTTAATTTTGACTCTACTTTTGAAAACAACACAATATTGATCACCTGTCTAATAAATGCATCTTGACTTACGAATATTTAGATATTTACACTGGAATCGAGACTCTAAGGAGCGTTTTTGCAGTGCATTCCCACACACACACACACACACAGATTTTCACACATGGGTAGAAAGCACAGTTCGTCCGCACTTATAACACTACAATGGTAACTGCGACACACACAATATATGACGTAGATTAAATGCTCTCCAGCATGCAGTGTGTACTGTATATCTGTAGCTTGTGTTGTTGGTATTATTATATGTGTTGTACGGCACAGGCATACGGTACAGGCATCTGTACAACAACACCCCACAATAGTAGCGCCACCATCAGGATGAGCCTCAGACATCTGGCTTATAGTGTTATCTCCATATATGCTCATATTTCACCCCAAAATCAAGTCTTATGTAGAGTTTTTGGCTCGTTTTTAGTCTAAATGTCTCAAAACTCTTACATTAAGAAGCATTTATTAGACAAGTACAAAAATATTGATGCATTTTCAGACATAATGAGTCAAAATTAAGTGAGTTTTTAATTAAAATAAGAATAATAATGTGCCAATGGCGGAAGGAAAATAATAATATATCAAAAGGACGAATAATATTATTTTGCTCACCCCTTTGGCAGATTATTTAGCTTGTTTTAATGATAAACCAACTTCATTTTGCCTCATAAAGTCTGAAAATGAAACAATATTTTTGAGCTCATCTAATAAATGCTTCTTAATTTAAAAGTTTTTAGATATTTGCACCATAAACAAGACAAAAACTCTTGTAATAAAATCATTTTTGTTGCATTTGTGTGTTTCCTAACATAAACAAACAATGAACAATACATTTATTAGAGTATTTATTAATGTTAGTCAATGTAAATATTGTTAGCATTTAGATTTTAATAACGCATTAGTAAATGATGAATTATGATTATTAATAAATGCGATTGTTCATTATTAGTTCATGTTTATAAATCTATTAATTAGTGAAACATTGTTTTAAAGTGTGACTGTAAAAACGTTGCTGTTAGATTTATATTACTGTAAAAAATACGGTGTTGTAGTGGATGAATGGATACGGATGCATTAATATTTCGTATAAACGCATAAATAAATATAAATGTTATTATTAGGCATTGAAGACGGTGAGAATGTTATCAAATAAAATATTCCTAAACATATGTTGCACCACATAATATTCACATTGATATTATATTACTCATGTGAAATCTGAATTATGTTTGTAATATTTCCCAAGTGCTGTTTAACGGAGATTTTTAAACATAATAAGTTTAATAGCTAACTTCTAATAAATCATTGATTTGGTCTTTGGCATGAAGACAGCACATAATATTTCACTGGTTATTGATTGTAAGATACTAGCGTTCAGATTAAAGTGCAAATAATAATTGAACATAAAGTGCTGATGTTGATCATTTAGATTTTTCCTTTATTATTTTGTTAATTCCAGCCGAGCTAAAAGACTTTCTGTATAATAGGAAATAATGTGAAAAATGTCAAAGCTTATGACTAATAACATCGATCGTATTGAATATTAAATATTAATTATCATCATTTATTTAATTCCTGACCTAAATAATATTTAAAAATTAAAAATAAAACAGGAAATACTGTGAAAATGTCCTTACTTGTGAATATTAATATTGATAATATTGAATATTTATTAAAAAAAATAATAATTAAGATAATTTAAGAAAAACAAAATAAAAACAAAATGGGAAACAGTCCAAAACGTCATGATTAATAACATTGAATATTAATTTAAAAAGAAATGATTTAGTTAACTCCTGACCCAAATAAAAATAAAATAGAAATGACTGTGAAAATATCTTCCATCATGGCTAATAATATTTATACTAATTAAACACAATAGTAATTTAGTTAACTCCTGACCCAAATAAAAATAATAAAATAGGAAATACTGTGAAAATATCTTCAATAAATAAGAATTTAGTGAATTACTGACCAAAACAAAATAATAAATGAAATTAAAATAGGAAACAATGTGGAAATGTCCTTATTAATATTGATAATATTGAATATTATACAAATAAATATCTATAATTCATTTAATTCCTGAGCAAAATAAAAGGGAAAAATAAAAACTAAATGGGAAATAGTCAAAAATGACCTTGATCATGATTAATAATATTGATAATATTGAATACTGATTTAAATAAATTATAATTTTAATTCCTTACCAAAAAATTCAATAAAATATAATAGCAAATACTGTGAAAATGTCCTTGTTTGTGAATATTAATACTGATAGTATTGAATATTAATTAAAATATATAATTTAATTAACTCCAAAACAAAATAAAAAAAAACAAATATAGTAGGAAATACTGTTAAAATATCCTTGATCCTGGCTGATAATATTGATAATATTGTATATTGATTAAAGAATATATATAAATCAGTTAATGACCTGACCAAAATAAAAGTAGAAAATAAATCTAAAATGGGAATGGTGAAAAATGTCCTCGATCATGATCAATATTATTGATAATATTGATTTAAATAAATGATAATTTCGTTAATTCCTGACCAAAATTTGTTTTTAATAAAACAGGAAACACTATGAAAATGTCCTTACTCATGCATATTAATATTGATAATAATGAATATTGATTAAATCTGTTTTAATTTAGTTAACTTCTGCCAAAATAAAATAAAAATATCATAGAAAATATTGTGAAAATATCTTTGATCCTGGCTAATAATAATGATAATCTTGAATATTGATAAAAGAATATTTATAATTCAGTTCATCCCTGACCAAAATAAAAGCAGAAAATAGTTTAAAAATGTCCTTGATCATGATCAATAATATTGATAATCTGGAATATTGATTTAAATAAATTATAATTTTGTCAATTCCTGACCAAAATAAAAGAATAAATTAAATTAAAATAGGAAATACTGTCAAAATGTCTGTTAGATTTGATAATATTGAGTATTAATTAAACAAAATATTAAATAATAAATAGTTAATTCCTGACCAATCTAAAAATAAATAATAAAAATATAATGGAAAATATAGTGAAAATATTACTCATGATTAATAATATTAATTATTGATTTTTAATAATAATTTTGTCATTTCTGACCAAACTAAAAATAAAAAAAAACATAATAGAAAATAAAAAAATTAAATATAATGGAAATATTACTAATAATATGACTAATAATATTGATTATTGATTTTTAATAACAATTTTGTCATTCCTGACTAAAATTAAATTTAAATATATTAGGAACTACTGTCAAAATGTCCTTGTTCATGAATATTTATATTGATAATATTGAATATTAATGAAATAAATAATAAAAAATAAAAATATAATAAAAAATATAGTGAATATATCCCTGCTCATGACTAATAATATTGATTATTGATTTTTAATAATAATTTTGTCATTCCTGACCAAACTAAAATAAAGAAAAACATAATAGAAAATAAAAAAATAAAAAATATAATGGAAAATATTACTAATAATATGACTAATAATATTGATTATTGATTTTGAATAATAATTTTGTAATTCCTGACTAAATTTAAATGTAAATATATTAGGAACTACTGTGAAAATGTCCTTGTTCATGAATATTTATATTGATAATATTGAATATTAATGAAATAAATAATAATTTAGTGAACTCCTGACCGAACTAAAATCAAAATAGAACTATATTAGCAGATACAGTTGAAAATATGCATGCTGCGTTAAACAGCACTGGGGAAATATTCTTCAAAAGAACAAATGAAAGCCTCACTAATAATCCAACCTTCCTCTTTTATATTTTAGGGTAAAATATGGCCGGATGCGTTGGTTCACGTCCAAGTGCATGCTGGGTAAGAAAGTCTCTGTAGTGTGTATCTGAGCCTCAGAGTCAATCAAACAGCACAATATCCCGTATTTAAAACGCAACGCAGTGATTGGCCAGCCAGTCAGAGCTGATCTGCATCCCGCAGTGCCTCACGGAGGACGGCGCGGCATGGCTAGCGCTGATGTTCAGAGTGTTAGCATTAGCGGTGAGTGTTAGCATTAGCGTTAGCATCAGACGAAGAGCTGTATCCTCTCGCGGATGGTCTGTCTGCAGATGGGGCAGGTCTTGAGGGCGGAGCTACAGTCGATGCAGGAGGCGTGGCCACACTGGAACACCAGCCGTATATGGTTGTCTATGCAGATGGGGCAGGTGATGCGCTCCTCCATCTGTCTGTAGCGCGACTGCAGCTGCTCCAGCAGGTGGTGCTGTTCTGAGTTCTCCGAGCTCGGGCTGCACTCCACCTCCGTCTGATCTGGGGTCACAGAGAAAACAACATCACAGTGCATGCAGAAAATAAGAGCGTTTACAGATACAGTCGAGACCTAACCCTAACCCTAACCCTAACCCTACATTTATATTTACCTTGTCGAATTTTCTTTGTTATTGTGACCTGGCAGCGGATACACTTCTTCATTCTGTGAGCACATTCTGAACACACACACACACACACACACACACAATTTTTAGACAAGCATAATAAAGACAATATTTCTGTGCGCGCGTGTGTATATAGGTGTGTGTGTAGGTATGTGAGTGTGTGTTTAAATGAGTGTGTGTGTGTATAGGTTTATAGGTGTGTGTATAAGTGTATAGGTATGTGTGTGTGTGTGTGTGTGTGTGCTGACCTTCACATGCGACGCTGTGTTGGCACGGTGAGAAGAGCACCAGCAGAGCGAGCTCCGAGCAGATCAGGCACTCGCTGGGCCCCGTCACACTGGGCACCGCCAGGTTGGTCATAGTGTTGGGTGTGGTGTGAACACGCCTGAGACTGCTGCTGCTGCTGCTGCCGGTGCCACACGACACGGCCTGAAGCCTGAAACACACACACACACACACACACACACATACACCAGGTGTAAATCACATCTGTCCATTCTTCATTATTAAAGGGGACCTACTCTGCCTGGTACCCCCTGACCTGTGTTTCTCTGCAAAGCTCCTGATGAGGGTCTGCACGCTGCTGTCCGTCACCAGGTCCAGTGGGCTCTTGCCTTTATGGTTAGCGTAGCTGATATCGGCTCCTTCCTGCGCCAGGAAACATGCGATGGCAGCTCCTACATTCAGCTCAGTGTTTCCCATCAGCCCCGAACTGCACAACTGCACGCGGAGAGACACAAATGCACATCATGTTACATTTATCACCCTCACACACACACACACACACACACACACACACACACACTGAGAAATGTAGTGTGCATTAGTCGTGCAACAATACAGACTTCTCATGGTTCAGGGTAAATAAAGCCTGCTGTGGAGTATGAAGCGTGTTTTACCCTGCCGTACAGCACGGCTCCGTCTCCCTCTGCGCTGCTGATGACGGTGGTCAGCTGCTGTCTACTGAGGGAAGTGTGCATGGCTGTGTCTCCATCCTCGTCCTCTGCGTTCACGTCTGCTCCCTCCATCACTAGCAGCGCTACGAGCGCCGTGTGGCCCTGCGTGACGGCTAGCTGCAGCGGCGTCTGGTTGCGGTTGTTGCGGATGTTGATGTCGCAGCGGCCCTGGGGGACAAAGACCAATCGGATCAGTCTTGCGTATTAAATGAGTTTTTATTTCCATACCGTTTATACTATTGTACTGTTTAATACTGTTTAATAGTTTGTTATACATTTTTGGTTATTTTCATTTAGTTCTTATTTCAATTAGTATTTGCTGTAAATTTCAGTTTAGTTTCACGAACCATTTTGTTACGTTTTCGTTTAGTTTTCAGTTTATTTTGTTTCACGAACGATTTTGTTACGTTTTCGTTTACTTTTCAGTTTAGTTTGTTTGTTTCATGAACCATTTTGTTACGTTTTCGTTTACTTTTCAGTTTATTTTGTTTCACGAACGATTTTGTTACGTTTTCGTTTACTTTTCAGTTTAGTTTGTTTGTTTCATGAACCATTTTGTTACGTTTTCGTTTACTTTTCAGTTTATTTTGTTTCACGAACCATTTTGTTACGTTTTCATTTACTTTTCAGTTTATTTTGTTTCACGAACGATTTTGTTACGTTTTCGTTTACTTTTCAGTTTAGTTTGTTTGTTTCATGAACCATTTTGTTACGTTTTCGTTTACTTTTCAGTTTATTTTGTTTCACGAACGATTTTGTTACGTTTTCGTTTACTTTTCAGTTTAGTTTGTTTGTTTCATGAACCATTTTGTTACGTTTTCGTTTACTTTTCAGTTTATTTTGTTTCACGAACCATTTTGTTACGTTTTCGTTTACTTTTCAGTTTATTTTGTTTCACGAACGATTTTGTTACGTTTTCGTTTACTTTTCAGTTTAGTTTGTTTGTTTCATGAACCATTTTGTTACGTTTTCGTTTACTTTTCAGTTTATTTTGTTTCACGAACGATTTTGTTACGTTTTCGTTTACTTTTCAGTTTATTTTGTTTCACGAAAAATTTTGTTACGTTTTCGTTTACTTTTCAGTTTATTTTGTTTCACGAACCATTTTGTTACGTTTTCGTTTACTTTTCAGTTTATTTTGTTTCACGAACGATTTTGTTACGTTTTCGTTTACTTTTCAGTTTAGTTTGTTTGTTTCATGAACCATTTTGTTACGTTTTCGTTTACTTTTCTGTTTATTTTGTTTCACGAACCATTTTGTTACGTTTTCGTTTACTTTTCAGTTTAGTTTGTTTCACGAACCATTTTGTTACGTTTTCGTTTAGTTTTCAGTTTAGATTGTTTGTTTCATGAACGATTTTGTTACGTTTTCGTTTACTTTTCAGTTTATTTTGTTTCACGAACGATTTTGTTACGTTATCGTTTACTTTTCTGTTTATTTTGTTTCACGAACCATTTTGTTACGTTTTCGTTTACTTTTCAGTTTAGTTTGTTTCACGAACCATTTTGTTACGTTTTCGTTTAGTTTTCAGTTTAGATTGTTTGTTTCATGAACGATTTTGTTACGTTTTCGTTTACTTTTCAGTTTATTTTGTTTCACGAACGATTTTGTTACGTTTTCGTTTACTTTTCAGTTTAGTTTGTTTGTTTCATGAACCATTTTGTTACGTTTTCGTTTACTTTTCTGTTTATTTTGTTTCACGAACCATTTTGTTACGTTTTCGTTTACTTTTCAGTTTAGTTTGTTTCACGAACCATTTTGTTACGTTTTCGTTTAGTTTTCAGTTTAGATTGTTTGTTTCATGAACGATTTTGTTACGTTTTTATTTACTTTGTTTCATGAACGTTTTTGTTACGTTTTCGTTTAGTTTTCAGTTCAGTTTGTTTGTTTCATGCACTATTTTGTTTTTATTTCGATTTATTTAGATTGTTTTTTGTTTCATGAATGGTTTTGTTCGCTTTCGTTTAATTTTTACTTTGAGATAATTATTACATTTGCTATAAGTTTCAGTTAATTACATGAATGATTTTGTTAGTTTTCGTTTAGCTTCTATTTTCAATACAATTTTGTACGTTTTTGTTTAGTTTTTATTTCACTACTCTTTTTATATTTGTGGTAAATTTCAGTTCATTTCACGAATGGTTTTATTACTTTTCAATAAATGCGTTGTAAATTTCAGTTCAGTTCAGTTTCTTTTCATGAACGGTTTTGTTCGTTTAGCTTTTACTTTAAAACTATTTTTGGATTTGCTATAAATTCAGTTCATCTCATGAATGATTTTGTTAGTTTTCGTTTAGTTGTTTAGTTCGTTTTGTTTGTTTCATTAATATTTTTTGTAAATTTCAGTTTAGTTTTTTGTTTCAGGAATAGTTTTGTTCATTTTCGTTTAGTTTTTACTTTGATACAATTTTTGAATTTGCTGTAATTTTTTGTTTATTAATAATAATAATAATAAATTTGATTTGTAATGCGTTTTTTTATTATTTGTCATAAATATCAGTTCGTTTCATGGATGGTTTTGTTACTTTTTGTTAAATATGTTGTAAACTTCAATTTAGTTTTTCGTGAATAGTTTTGTTCGTTTTCGTTTAGTTTTTACTTTGAAATTTGTATTATATTTGCTATAAATTTCGTTTTATTTCACGAATGGTTTTGTTAGTTTTTGTTTAGCTTTCAGATCAGTTTCATTAATATCTTCTGTAAATTTCAGTTTAGTTTTTTCTTTTCCTGAATGGTTTAGTTTTCGTTTAGCTTATATTTTAATATTATCTTTTAAATTGTTGTATATTTCAGTTCATTTCATGCATGGTTTTGTTAGTTTTCATTTAGTTTTTATTTCGATACAATTTTTTAGTTTTCGTTTAGTTTTTTTTCAATACAATTTTTACTAATAAATACTTCCTGTTAGTTTTCTTTTTTTCTATACTATTTATTAATATGTGGTGAATTTCAGTTGGTTTTATGAGTGATTTCCACACACCTCTTTGAGGAGAATCTCGGCTACGTCACGATGGTTGTTGAGCGCAGCCAGATGAAGCGCAGAAAAACCGTCCTCCTTCTTCACATCCGCCAGCTGTCGAGCTCGAGAAAGAATCATCTCTGTCGCTCTGTAGAAGCGCGCACACACACACACACACATACACACACACACACACACACACACACACACACACAGAGAGAGTGGAGAGCAAAGCGATTAGCACACTGGAAATATCTAAAATATCTAAAAGTTTTGAAATCAAGAAGCATTTTCTAGCTTGTTTTAATGAAAAACTCTCTTCATTTTGACTCATTATTTCTGAAAACAAGACTATAGGTTTTACTAGTCTAGAAAATGCTCCTTGATGGAAGAGTTTGGAGACATTAGAAACAAGACAAAAACTCTGAGAATAGGCATTTTGTGATTATAAAATAAATATTAAATGATAATTCAAGTTTAGTTGTACAGCGCTTTACACAATGCTTAATGTTTCACAGCAGCTGTACTAAAGGTGCACATTACTGATCACCCAAAACTGAAAAGCCTGTCATCATTAGGTGTGTGTCAGTCCACAGATGCAAATCATATCAGTGTAATATAACACACAATATTCTGAATAAAGTGCCCTGTGACAGGTCGATGTACTGTTGATCTAGACGTGCAGTGTTGTTTTCTAATTAAAGACTGAGGTTAATCCAGATCCTGTCTCATCAGCCAGACCACACGCTATTCTCATCTGACTTTACCCAGAAACACTAATGCCATTACAGAGAAAACACACACCGCACAACATGATGTTCTTACTGACAGCTTCTGTCTCCATTCTAGTCTGAATATCTCAAAACTCTTACATCAAGAAGCCTTTATTACAACACACACACACACACACACACACACACACACACGCATATACACACACAGACACACACACATATATTTGCATATGCGCACACACAAATATACAAATACATGCACACACACACACACACACATACACACGCACACACACACATGATTACACACACACACATATTTGCATTTACACACATATGCATAGACACACGTGCGTATACACGTAAACACACATGCAAATACACACATAGACAAATGCATACACACATATATGACACACACTTATAGACACACACATATGCATAAACACACACACAAGCATACACACATATACATATATGCATACACACATATGCATTTACACACACACACACACTCACAGTTTGTTGCCCTTCAGAGCGGCGTGGTGCAGCAGGTTGAAGCCGCGGTTGTTCTGCTGAGTGAAATCGATGTTCGGAACCACCGTCAGGATCTCAATGATGCTCCTGAAGTCTTTAGCGATGGCGTCGTGTAAAGGTGTGTCGCCGTATGAGTCCTGCACACACACACACACACACACACACACACACACACACATGTACACACTGAATAACAATGCTTTTCCTAGAGATTCATCTCGTTTCTAGTCCAAATATCTCTAAATTCTGAAATCAAGAAGCATTTTCTAGACAAGCAAAACAAAGGCTACGTTCACACTGCTCTTATATATTATAACAGCTTAGTACCATTATTCATCAGGGGTCGCCACAGAGGAATGAACCGACAACTATTCCAGCATATGTTTTACACAGCGGATGCCCTTCCAGCTGCAACCCATCTTTGGGAAACACAATACACACTCATTCACACACACACTCATACACTACGGCCAATTTAGTTGATCAGTTCCCCTATAGCGCATGTGTTTGGACTGTGGGGGAAACCGGAGCACCCGGAGGAAACCCACACCAACACGGGGAGAACATGCAAACTCCACACAGAAACACCCACTGACCCAGTCCCCGCGCCGCCACAATAACAATTATTTTAAGATGTTCATCATTTAATTTGTCGTATTTAAAGATATTTTGTACTGCTGCGCATCCCTGTGTGTGTAATAAGCAATGTGTAGTCACATTTTGGACCCACATAACACTAACATGCTCTTTAATAACAAATTTAATCTGTGTGTGTGTGTGTGTGTGTGTGTGTGTGTGTGTGTGTGTGTGTGTGTGTGTGTGTGTGTGTCTGACCTGCAGGTTGACGTCTGCTGAATGCTCCGTTAACACTCGCACCACGTCTGTGAATCCTTTATTGACGGCGATGTGCAGCGCACTACACATGGAGTTATTCAGCAGATTGACACTCGCTCCTTTACTCAGCAGCAGACGAGCGATCTCTGCCTGATTCCTGAGAGAGAGAGAGAGAGAGACACACACAATTTTTACTCATTGTAAAATGGCGTTGGCGTAACCTTTTAGATTTAAATGTGTGTTTTAATAATAAACAAAACCCCAAAACATGAGTTCATAATGAAATGAGCTGAATCCAGTAAACACTCTCACATGACATCTGCTTATACACGTTATAAACCATCAAAATACTCACTAATAGAACCAAAACACACTTCTTTATAATAAATAAACACATTTTAAACACTAAAACGCTTCATATTCACACAACATTAGAGCTAATCTAAACTACAGACTGATCTTTAGACACACTCGTTCCCATCAGTCACATCTACACACATCACATGACCAGAGATAAAATAATCAGGATACTATTATCAGCCAACAGACTTAAGGAGAGTAAACCTCTGAGTACAGAAGTGTGTTTACAGGCATTAAGCCTCAGTGTGAGGTGTTTTCTGAGAAAGACCGACGTGACGCTGCGATTTAATCCTTTATATAATAGATTACGCTTTAATTAGACACTGTGATGCGATAAAAAGCTGACGTTACCATTTTAAAACAACAATTCACTATTCTAAAACAGTCACGTGAAGCAAGCATAATCCCTTCTGATGCTGACTATGTGCTTTATTCAGTGTTATTACACGGCTGTCTGGAATACTTGATTCTGATTGGTCAGTCATGACATTCCATGATATGTTATTGTAGGGATAAAGTACATCCAGGAGGTTGTTATCTCAGAATAAACGGTCAAAAACACAAAGCTGACAGAAACCAAAACAGCTGATGGAGTATACACTAACCTGCGCATTATTCAGACACTAGATGTTATACACTCACTGGCCACTTTATTAGGTACACCTCACTAGTACCGGGTCGGACCCCCTTTTGCCTTCAGATCTGCCTTAATCCTTCATGTCAGAGATTCAACAAGCTACTGGAAATATTCCTCAGAGATTTTGCTCTATTGGATTGAGCTCTGGTGACTGTGGAGGCCATTTGAGTACAGTGAACTCATTGTCATGTTCAAGAAACCAGTCTGAGATGATTGGTGCTTTATGACATGGTGCGTTATCCTGCTGGAAGTAGCCATCAGAAGATGGAGACACTGTGCTCATAAAGGGATGGACATGGTCAGCAACAATACTCAGGTAGGCTGTGGCGTTGACACCATGCTCAATTGGTACTAATGGACCCAAAGAAAATCTCCCCCACACCATTACACCACCACCAGCAGCCTGAACCGCTGATACAAGGCAGGATGGATCCATGCTTTCATGTTGTTGAGGCCAAATTCTGCCCGAGCATCTGAATGTGTCAGCAGAAATGGAGACTCATCAGACCAGGCAACGTTTCTCCAATCTTCTATTGTCCAGTTTTGGTGAGCCTGTGTGAATTGTAGCCTCAGTTTCCTGTTCTTAGCTGACAGGAGCGGCACCCGGTGTGGTCTTCTGCTGCTGTAGCCCATCCGCCTCAAGGTTGGACGTGTTGTGTGTTCAGAGATGCTCTTCTGCAGACCTCGGTTGTAACGAGTGCTTATTTGAGTTACTGTTGCCTTTCTATCAGCTGGAACCAGTCTGGCCATTCTCCTCTGACCTCTGGCATCATCAAGGCATTTGCGCCCACAGAACTGCCGCTCACTGGATATTTCCTCTTTGTCGGACCATTCTCTGTAAACCCTAGAGATGGTTGTGCGTGAAAATCCCAGTAGATCAGCAGTTTCTGAAATACTCAGAGCAGTCCGTCTGGCAGCAACAACCATGCCACGTTCAGCATCTCTTAAATCCCCTTTCTTCCCCATTCTGATGCTCGCTTTGACCTGCAGCAGATCGTCTTGACCATGTCTACAGGTGTACCTAATAAAGTGGCCGGCGAGTGTAAGCCATTATCATTCTAACACTATTTTTTTTTTTCATCGTCTGAAAGTCCTGTAAACACTATCGTGCAGATTTTCCTATTTTTTTGAGTGCAAACAATCAATTTGTTGTACTCTCCCTTTCACTCCGCTCTAAGCTTACCATCTATGATGATTTATGCTGCGAAGAAACACGCAAATCCGAAAAGTGTTATACATCTGCATAGTGTGTTAATACTCACCCGAAGGCTGTGTAGTGCAGCGCAGCATCGCCGTCTTCATCTTTAGCTTCAATGCTACTGTTAGCCTGTAGCAGGACCTTCACCACCTCCACATGACCCTGATGTGCTGCGACCTGCAGAGCCGTCTTTCCCTGGTTCTTAATGTCCACCTAAACACACACACACACACACACAAACAAATATGGTTATCTTCAAAACCCCTGCCTGGCTCCTCCCCCTTATAAATATGGTAATGACTAGGCAGGTTAGGGTAATTAGGTAAGTTATTGTATAATGATGGTTTGTTCTGTAGACTATCAGAAAAATAATATAGCTTAAGGGGGCTAATAATATTGACCTTATAATGGTGTTTAAAACAATTAAGAACTGCTTTTATTCTAGCCAAAATAAAACAAATAAGACTTTCTCCAGAAGAAAAAATATTATCAGACATGCTGTGAACATTTCCTCAATCTGTTAAACATTACTTGGGAAATATTTATAAAAGAAAAGAAAATTAAAAGGAATATTCAGATATATTTATATTGCCACAAGACGTCCAGCATTGAATGATGTAAAGTTGTGTCTGTTACGCTGAGCACACACAAACAAATATAGCACAGAATGAAGCGTGATTGGTTGGTAACTCACTTTGTCGGGGTGTTTCTGCAGCAGCTCACGAACTTTAGCAGCGCTACCGTGAGCCGCCTCGATGACAAGCCGGCCCGGATTATCCTGCTCTGTAGACTGAGACAACAGCTTCTCCAGCACTGAGATCACTGTACCTGAAACAGAATAATCAGTCAGAAACAATGTGATACGTGCAGAATTATCAAGACATACAAATCAAACGTGTGTTTAAACATAATTTATGTGTACTGAGTACATTTATGATGCATATATAAACACACACATGCAAGAAGGTCGCTGGTTCGAGTCTTGGCTGGGTCAGTTGGTGTTTCTGTGTGGAGTTTGCATGTTCTCCCTGTGTTGGCGTGGGTTTCCTCCGGGTGCTCCGGTTTCCCACACAGTCCAAACACTTGTGCTATAGGGGAACTGATGAACTAGATTGGCCGAAGTGTATGAGTGTGTGTGTGTGTGTGTGTGTGTGTGTGTGAATGAGTGTGTATGGGTGTTGCAGCTGGAAGGGCATCAGCTGTGGGGACTAAGCTTAAGGAAAATGAATGTATATATATATATACACACATATTTATATATATATACACATACATACACACAATTGTAAATATCTATATTTCTCTATAAATATTTTGAATTGTTTTGTTTTTACTAAATATATAATACACACATATATTATGTCAAAACAAACTTTTGTTTTGGAGGCACGTTTGTATGTCGATGTGTATTTTTTTTAATATCTCTCTTGTTTATTTGCATATTTGAGCTTTGTTTATTATTTTAATTTGTATTTTTGTTGGAATTTAAATCCAATAAATGATGAGTCAAAATGTCCAAACACACACACACACACACACACACACACACACAGGAAACAGCAGCAGAATGAGTCAAAATGTCCAAACACACACACACACACACACACACATACACACACACACGCACACGCACACTCACACACACACACACACACACACACACAGGAAACAGCAGCAGAATGAGTCAAAATGTCCAAACACACACACACACACACGCACACACACTCACACACACACACACACACACACACACACTCACACACACACACACACACACTCACACACACACACACACACACACACACACTCACACTCACACACACACACACAGGAAACAGCAGCAGAATGAGTCAAAATGTCCAAGTGAACACAAAAACATGTTGGTTTTGGTGGTTTATGAGGACTTTCCATAGACATGATGTATTTTATACAGTAAAAGTGCTTATTACACACCCCTCGCCCTCGCAGACCCCTAAACCAACCCTCACAGCACATCAGGGGACAATTTAAATATTAAATTAAAAATATTACAAATGATTTTTAAGCCCTTTAAGTTAGGAGAAGAGCAGACATGTCCTCATAATCCACCACAGGTCATCCCCTTCACATCATCCACAATAACAGAGTCATCATATACAGTACACTGACTATACAAAGACTATTATATATTATAACACTCATCCTATATAGATCAGTGCATTTACACAGCTTTGTCCACCAAAACCAGCACAAACACACACACACACTCCGACACCGGCAGAGCATGAGGAGAGAGAAAAACAGAAAGAGAAGCACAGCGAACACAGGACAGCATGAGAGAGCGGTTATGAACGTTGATGATTTATGATTATGATTATGAGTGTGTGTGTGTGTTCTTACTGCTGGATTCGCTGGCGTTCTCCACCGTCATCAGGTTTGCGTCCACTTCCCCAGGCTGAGCGGAGAGACACGCCGGGTTAAAGGTCCACGTCTGTCCTCCGAACGCCACACGCAGATCACCGTCAGCATACACCTTCAACACCTTACCCACCTGCCCTAGAGCCTAACACACACACACACACACACGCACACACAGTATAAATAGTGTATTCACGTTGAATAATGCTAAAAATAATAAGTGCACTTAAAATACCCAGAGGGGTGGGGCTAATGGTGAAGGGGAGGAGCTGATGATGAAGGGGGGAGCTGATGATGAAGGGGGGAGCTGATGATGAAGGGGGAGCTAATGATGAAGGGGAGCGGCTGATGATGAAGGGGAGGAGCTGATGATGAAGGGGGGAGCTGATGATGAAGGGGGGAGCTGATGATGAAGGGGGAGCTAATGATGAAGGGGAGCGGCTGATGATGAAGGGGAGGAGCTGATGATGAAGGGGAGGAGCTGATGATGAAGGGGAGAGCTGATGATGAAGGGGAGCGGCTGATGATGAAGGGGAGGAGCTGATGATGAAGGGGAGGGGCTGATGATGAAGGGGAGGGGCTGATGATGAAGGGTAGCAGCTGATGATGAAGGGGAGGAGCTGATTATGAAGGGGAGTGGCTGATGATGAAGGGGAGGGGCTGATGATGAAGGGGAGAGCTGATGATGAAGGGGAGCGGCTGATGATGAAGGGGAGGAGCTGATGATGAAGGGGAGGGGCTGATGATGAAGGGGAGGGGCTGATGATGAAGGGTAGCAGCTGATGATGAAGGGGAGGAGCTGATTATGAAGGGGAGGGGCTGATGATGAAGGGGAGGGGCTAATGACAAAGGGGAGGGGCTTATGGTGAAAAGGGAGAAACGGCAGATGAAGAGAAGGAGCTGATGATGAAGGGGATGGTCTAATGCTGAATGGGAGGGGCTAATGAGGGGGAGGAGCTGCTGATGAAGAGGAGCTATTGTTGGGTTATTTATTTTCGATGGTGCAAGCTAAATGATGAACTGAGGAGATTATGCTGCCTCCTGGTGGTGAATGCAGTTGCTGTAACGATTATTTGGCAACTGTTTTCTTTGTGTGTGTGTGTGTGTGTGTGTGTGTGTGTGTGTGTGTGGACGTACTGGAGCCATGCTGTCCGTCCACTCTCCATGTCCAACCTGAAGCCTCTTCACACTGTCAATGTCATCCAGCACCTTCACCAACTCACCCACTGCAAACGTGTTCACCTGCAGACACACACACACACACACACACGCACACACACACACACACACACACACACACACACACACACACACACACACACACACACAGATGAACACACAAACACACACAGATCCAGAGATAAGCATCAGTGGTCTGAAGCTAATCACCATCTACAGCTCAATCTGCCACTCTCGTCTGCCATACACACTGACGAGCACACACACACACACACATCTATTTATAGCTCTTTCTGATCACACACACAGCTTCAGGATACGGACAGTGTGTGTGTGTGTGAGAGAGAGAGAGATTAAGCCTGACTAAATATACATAGAACACAGCAGAAATAGACCAAGAGTGTCCACAAGAGTTCAGCTCCAACTCCAATTAAACACACCTGAGACAGATAACACTAGTGTGTGTGTGCGTGTGTGTGTGTGTGTTTATACGAGTCTGTAAGTGTGTTTGTGTATGCATATGAGTATATGTGTACGTATATGCGGTGTGTGAATATGTGTGTGTGTGTGTGTGTGTTCTCCTTGCCTTGGTCAGAGCACCAGGGTGAAATGTCCAGCGGATGTTATTGCTGTACTGGACCCGCACGTCTCCTCGGTCTGTTATTCTGTGCACTGTCCCGATTCTGGAGATGTACTGCAACACACACACACACACATGCACACACACACCCAAACAAGTTGTATTTTACTAAGTCTCAACAGAACTCTTTGTAAATGTATGTATGTATGAATGGATGGATGAATGGATGGGTGCATTGATGGATGGATGGATGCACAGATAGACAGACAACAGACAGAAAACCACATAGATGGATGATTGATTGATGGATGGATGGATGGATGTATGGACAGATAACTACAT